>NC_058080.1:18117109-18417109 GCF_014858855.1 Bufo gargarizans
ACAGACAATAGTCAAGATCAGGGAGGATTAAGATATACGGGGAAGGGGAGAGGATAAAAGAAAAAGAAAAAGGTACGTGAAATCCCTTAAAGTGAGAAGGGAGGGGGGGGGGACAGGGGGAGAGATAGTTATAAAGAAAGGAAAAAGAAGAGTGCAAAATAGGACTAAGATGTAAGAACAATATGACTTATGACTTCTTGATCGAATAGGAAGATCCGAAGCACATGGGTGAGACGTCTTCACAGTTTAGAAGCAGCATATCAGTTCTTGGTAGTCATCTGGAAGCATGGATGTTCCTTCTGGGAACCGGATCGCTTCTCATATTCTGCTAGATCTGGAGTTTTTGTTCCTCGCAGGGGTCGACCACGGTTCCAAACATGGGAGTGGAGGCAGTCGTTTAGCGGAGCTATCCAAGGGCATCCAGGAGTCCACTGGTATCGGATCCGTTTCAAGGTGTTCCCACACCTCTGGTAAATCTGACGGGGTTCGGATCGTGCAGCGTCTGCCATCTTTGCTGAACGTAAGTCCGAAGGGGAAAAGCCACCTGTATAAGATTTTTTGATCCCGCAGATAATCAGTTAAAGGCTTCAAGATTCTCCTTTTGTAGAGTGTAGACGGAGCAATGTCTTGATATAAGGAGACCTTTGCACCTTCGTAACGTAGCTTCTTTCTTTCACGCATCGCTTGGAGCTGTCGTGCTTCTAAAACTTAGTAGGCCGCAGATGACGTCACGCGGCGGTTCGTCTTTCTTACGGACAGGGCGCAGGGACCTGTGGATTCTTTCAATGGTTATATCCTGAGCTTTGTCTGCCCCTAGTATTTCAACAAAGAGCTGTTCAGCAGTGGTTTGTAACTCAGCGGTTCCCAATGTTTCAGGCAGTCCTTTAAATCGTATATTTTTTCTTCTGCTCTGATTCTCCTGGTCTTCTATTAGCAATAAAGCATTGTTGATCGACTTAGATTGAACATCCAGGAGATCGGAGACAGCCGATGCTCTAACAGTCAGCAAGCTCTGGTTCCCTTCCAGGGATTCGACTCTGTGGTCTAGGGATTTTACGTCTTCCCTCATGTCTCTCACCTCCTTCAGTAGCGGCGCCATTGCCTGCGCCAATGAGTCTTTAAGAAAAGATCTTGTTAGGATGGTGTTATTATCGTCAGGCTGCAGGGCGTCAGCTTCCTCACCTCCTCCATCGGCCCCCACACACTCCTCCTGCGGCGCCATTTTGCTTAGACGCGCTGGTGAAAGTGCCAGCTTCTTTCTTATAAAGCGGTCCATCTCCGTCTGCCCCTTTTTGTGTTTAGGGGTAGCCTGATGGTCTCTGGGTTTATCTCTCCCGATCTTGACCATATTTAAAAGCTTCTTGGTGTCTTTATGTGGAAAAGCACGGGTCTAGACGGCAGGAGCTCTGTCTCAGACCTCCATCACGCTCAGCGGTCAGGCTCCGCCCCCCGGGCAAGGGTCTATCTGACCACTAATCCCTCGTCTGCAAAGTACGGTCAGGGCAGGTATATCACCTTCACTGCAAATTGGGTCAACCCGCTGACGGCTGCTAAGCATGGAATGCGTGGCTCTGCAGCGGAGTTGGTGACACCGCCACGACTTGCAGGCAGGCCTACTGCCACCTCCTCTACTCCTCCTACTCCATCCTCTTCCATAACCTTCTTGGCTGAGTCCTCTTCTGCTGCGGCGTCTGGCTGCACATTAACTGAACCCCTCCAGCTCCCCAGGGGCTATTCCACATCCCAGATACGACAGTGTCACGCTGTCTTGGGGTTGACTTGCCTGAAAGCAGAGAGCCACATCGGACCAGCACTCCTGTCCGCCCTGAACGCACAGGTGGATCAGTGGCTGACCCCGCACCAACTGGAGATCGGCAAAGTGGTGTGTGACAATGGAAGCAATTTGTTGGCGGCATTGAATTTGGGCAAGTTGTCACATGTGCCGTGCATGGCACATGTGTTGATTCTTATCGTACAACGCTTTGTCTCTAAGTTCCCAGGCTTACAGGACGTCCTCAAGCAGGCCAGGAAGGTGTGTGGCCATTTCAGGAGTTCCTACACGGCCATGGCGCACTTTGCAGACATTCAGCGCCGAAACAACATGCCAGTGAAGAGCTTGATTTGCGACAGCCCGACACGTTGGAATTTAACACTACTAATGTTCGACCGCCTGCTCCAACAAGAAAAAGCTGTCAACGAGTATTTGTATGACCGGGGTGCTAGGACAGTCTCTGCGGAGCTTGGAATTTTTTTGCCACGTTACTGGACGCTCATGTGCAATGCCTGTAGGCTCATGCGTCCTTTTGAGGAGGTGACAAACCTAGTCAGTCGCACCGAAGGCACCATCAGCGACCTCATCCCATTTGTTTTCTTCCTGGAGCGTGCACTGCCAAGAGTGCTGGATCAGGCTGTAGATGAGTGTGAAGAGGAAGAGTTGTGGTCACCATCACCACCAGAAACAGCCTTGTCATCATCGCTTGCCGGACCTGCGGCAACACTGCAAAGAGGAGTATGAGGAAGAGGAGTCAGAGGAGGAATGTGGCCAACCACCTCAGGCATCCCAGGGTGCTCGTTGTTGTCACCTATCTGGGACCCGTGGTCTTGTACATGGCTGGGGGGAAGAACAGACCGTCAATTACATCAGTGAGGAGGAGGAACGGGAAATGAGTAGCTCGGCATCCAACCTTGTGCAAATGGGGTCTTTCATGCTGTCATGTCTGTTGAGGGACTCTCGTATAAAACGGATGAAGGTGAACGACCTGTACAGGGTGGCCTCGCTACTAGACCCCCGGTATAAGCAGAAAGCAGTGGAAATGTTACCAAATTACCGGAAGTCAGAAAGGATGCAGCAGTTCAAAACCAAACTAAAAAATATGCTTTACACAGCTTATAAGGGGGATGTCACAGCACAACCGGAATCTAACTGGGGAAGAGGTCAAAGTAATCCTCCTCCTACCACGACCATGGCGGCAAGGACAGGACGCTTTACAGATGTGTTGTTGATGGAGGACATGCAGAGCTTTTTCAGTCCTACACATCTCCACAGTTCTTTGGGATCCAGCTTTAGAGAATGACTCGACCGACAGGTGGCAGACTACCTCGCCTTAACTGCAGATATCGACACTCTGAGGAGCGATGAACCCCTTGACTACTGGGTGTGCAGGTTTGACCTGTGGCCTGAGCTATCCCAGTTTGCGATAGAACTTCTGGCCTGCCCCGCTTCAAGTGTCCTGTCAGAAAGGACCTTCAGTGCAGCAGGAGGCATTGTTACTGACAAAAGAAGTCACCTCGGTCAAAAAAGTGTTGATTACCTCACCTTCATTAAGATGAATGAGGCATGGATCCCGAAGGAACTGACAGTAGGGGATACGTTTAACTAACAAAAGGCCTGACATTGGCCTCAAAATAGTCCCCACGCTGCTGTATTTAATGTCTGCATACCGGATGACTTTTGTGAATTCTCCGCCACCAACTAGGGTTCAAGCCGCAATGTTTTAGTCACCTTTCTGCCTTGAAAACATCAATTTTTCTGGCCGCTGCTACAACAGCGGCTGCAACAATAACATTGTTTTTCAGGCATGTGTACATGCCTAATTTTTCTCGCCTCTGGTGCTGCACTGTGGCTGCAAAAACAAAACAAAAAAAAAGGCACATACAAGTGTCAATTCCCCTTTCATGATCATTACCTTGTTGTGGTGAAGGGGCTTGCGTATCACAATGAAGTGATCATCACCTCTATGAGTGTGTTGGCAATGTTGCCACACCCCAGATGATAAGGCCGTTGCTTCATTATGATCAGACCAAAAGCGATCGGGACGGCTGGATGTTTTTTCATAGAAAAAACGTACATTTTTTTTATTTATCTTTTTTTAAGTTGTATGGGTGGGTTTTTAATACATAAAATAAAAATAAAATCATAATAAAGTCTCTTAATAGTTTATTAGAAATAATGCAGACAATTTAAAAAATCCCCATCAATTCCAATATAAATCAAGTACAAAGCTCAGAACTAAATTATTCCAGGATGTCGTAATAGTTCGTTAATTCGACAATGGTTAATCAATTTGACACACGTCCCCAGATAGGGGACGTAACAGGGATTAAACTGATAGGACTAGTTAAGACACCACTCATATAGGGTGTCACAGCACATTGCTCCGTGCACGCGCAGTGCCCCAACTTGGGAGTAAGAGGACCGACCAAGCTGCTTTTTCCATCTCCCGGTTCCTAAAATCAATTCAGTTTGGTGTATCAGAGTTTGGTCTGTCACTGTGAAGGCAGTCGAAGATACCCGGCCTAAATTTTTTTTCACTAAAGGTAATCCCACCCTAATATGGGACGTAACAGGGATTAAACTAATGAGAATAGTACTACAGGAAATACCACTCATATCGGGTGTGACAGTAAATTGCACGGCGCAGACGCAGTGACCGTGGCGTGGATTCAAACAAAGGGGAGGGAGCCAGTAATTTTTTAACCATCTCCCCGTTCGAAAAAAGCAATTTAATAAATGGACCCCAGATTAGGGACGTTACGTAACAGGGATTAAACTGATGAGAATAGTACTACAGAAAATACCACTCATATCGGGTGGGAAAGTAAATTGCACGGCACAGACGCAGTGACCGTGGATTCAAACAAAGGGGAGGGAGCCAGCGTTTTTTTAACCATCTCCCCATTCGAAAAATCAATTCAATTCATCTTTTGGGGACCCTTTGTGTTGTACGTGGCTGGGTGGAGGAAGAAACCTTCAATGACATCAACAGGACATGGCTAGCTTGGTATCCAACCTTGTGCAAATGGGAATTTTGCAATTGGGCAAATGGACTGTTTGCGGTTGTTTGCGGTGCATTAAAAGGGGAGTTTGGTCTGTCAAAGTCTGTGAAGCGGGCGTAACCCTTACACTACCTGATCGATACAACATCATACCTGATCATATACACACACTGGATGTTTTAAACCACGTTGTTAAAAAAAAATATTGGATTGTTAGGTGATTTATGCCCTTTATGGATTAAACTCCAACTCTGCGTCAACTATGTAATTTTCCATGGGAGTTTTGCCATGAATCCCCCTCCGGCATTCCACAGTCCAGGTGTTAGTCCCCTTGAAACAACTTTTCCATCACTATTGTGGCCATAAAGAGTCCCTGTGGGTTTTAAAATTTGCCTGCCTATTGAAGTCTATGGCGTTTCGCCCGTTCGCGAACATTTGCGAAAATTCGCGTTCGCTGTTCGCGACATCTTTAGTGATCACGGGGCTAATTGGGGTGATGGGGGTGATCTGTGGCTAAATGTGTGGTGTTTTGTGCACTTACAGTGATCTGTGCTCTCTGCTGGGACCAACCGACAAAAAGGAACCAGCAGAGAGCACAGAAGCCATTTAACACATTATATTTATACATATAAGGTGTTATATGGCTTGTGATTCGATTTTTCAAAAGTCACCAGCCTGTCAGCAATGAACATTGGCTTGCAGGCTGGTCACGAACTTCTCCAGCGATATTTCCCGGCCCGCACTGCGCATGTGAGGGCCGGCTTGGTGCGTCATCTCTCGTCTCGCGAGATGACGCACAGATGCGTCCAGGAGGAATAACCCGACCGCCCGCAGGACGCATCCCTGCGTTAGGCGGTCGGGTAGCGGTTAACAGGGACCTTCATAGCGCCGGCCTCTTTAATAACAGTGACCTCCACAGTGCCCGCCCATTAAATAACAGTGACCTCCACTGTGCCCGCCCCTTTAAAAACAGTTACCTCCACAGTGCCTACCCCTTTAAGCAGTAAAGAAAATGACTGGGTTGTTATGGAAACCTGGAGTAAAAATGTGTTTATGGCAGTTGGGAATTGAAGAGAAAGACTTGCAGGCTTGTATTGGCTAATGTGGGAATATCTCAGGAACAGTAAGTCGTAGAGAGTGAATATCTCAGGAACTGTATGTCCTAGAGAGCTGAGATCTTCCCGGACACCTGATGTACCTGTGTGCCAAATTTGGTAAAGATCGGTCCAGTCGTTTGGTCGCACATAAAAAACATCCAGACAGATGTCTAGACAGACAGACAGAAACTGATTTTTATATATATAAGAGATTAGCTGAAGGACCCGACTTCGCACAGGTATAGTTAATCTATTTCATTTAATGTTTGTGTGTGTCCTTAAAATATGTCAACACTATCCACTATAACAGTGACATCTACAGTACCCTGCCCCCAAACAGTGACCTCCAAAGCCCCCCACCCCATAACACTGACCCCCCCACAGTGTCCCGTCCCTTAAAATTGGACCTCCACAGCAGCCCACCCCCTTAACTTTTACCTTTACAGTAGCCTTCCTCTTTAACAGTGACTTTCACAGCATACCACCTCCTTGACAGTGACCTCCACAAGGGGCCCGCCCCCTTAACAATGGTCTTTACTGGATCAAGGGCGTATCCTTTTGAAAAGCTCACTCTAATACCGCAGCACTGTACTGTCTGAGCGTGAGCTGCAGGGAGAAAGTCACTCTCCCTCTCATCTCTGCAGCTGACAGAAGTTGATTTTTACCTTCATATTTTCAATCCCTGTCGGCTGTGGAGTGGATGGGGAGTGGCCTAACCAGATCAGGGTGTGGCTTAGCGGCACCTAGAAGTTGATTATAACTTCATTTTTTAAATCTCAGTCGGATGAGGAGTGGGAGGGGCGTGGTCTAACCGGATCAGGGGTGTGGCTTATCGGGTCCTTGGGCAGGGTTTTAAGTCTTTTGAGGGTGGACTCGTTGTGGCAGGGGGCGTGTCTGGGCTCCTTCCTGCAAGAGTGACGCCCCTCTGGGCACCTTACTGGCTCATTTGCATACCAAATAAACAGATTTTCAGAGGATAAAAACATCTATTGCTGGAACAAAGGCACATCTGGAAATAAGGTACTAAGTGCTATTAGGCCGTGGCTTTACTTCAATAGCGATTATCCTGGTGACAGATTTCCTTTAAAGCTCTCCTACAGCCATGAAGATAAATGGCTGGGTTGTTATGGAAACCTGGAGAAAAACTGTGTAGCTTCTATTGGCTGATAAGGGTCACGTGACCAAGCTTCTATTGGCTAATGCATTTTTTGGGAATAACTTAGGAACGGTACGTCCTAGAGAGCTGAGACCTGGTCTAAAACCTTCCTGGACACCTGTGCCAAATTTTATGATTAGAATCACCTAAAGGTCCTAATTACTTAAGCAGATGAAGTACACCGGTACACTCCTTTATACACTATTAAACACAACCCCAAATGGAGTGCAAAAATACCTTAATGAATACAAATCGACTTTTATTGAATACAAGATTAAAAAGTATAATCACAGGAAAAACATAGTAGGGAAAAACAACTGCACAACACCTCTAATCATCCCTCTGAATACTAGTGAAATTAGGGAAGATAGGCAATTCGTTATAATATTGGCGCGTTTTGCGTCCTGAGGAAGCCATAACATGCAAAACACACGTTGAAGGAGCGCCACCACCTCCCAATTTAATTAGGTATTTGTAGCTGATCTTTCCACTTTGGTTTTATGGGAAATATAGATCGGCATCTATACTGTTACTTTTAGGAACGGTCATAGGTGACCTTACAGCGTATTCATGATTGCAGGGCACATCATATGATTTAGCTGCAGGTCCGTAACGCACAGGGTCACAATTATTATTACGAATTGCCTATCTTCCCTAATTTCACTAGTATTCAGAGGGATGATTAGAGGTGTTGTGCAGTTGTTTTTCACTATTATGTTTTTGCTGTGATTATTACTTTTTAATCTTGTATTCAATAAAAGTCGATTTTTATTCATTATGGTGTTTTTGCACTCCTTTTGGGGTTGTGTCAAATTTTGTGATTGTAAATGCGATTGTAAGTGCGGATTCCTTTAGCGGACATATACACACACATACACTCAGCTTTATATATTAGCCTAGCTGAGGACCCGGCGTTGCCCGGGATAGTAAATAACTGTTCTTAGCTATAGCAAAATAGAATGGGTTCACCAAAAAATATTTTGCACATAAAAATCACAAACCAAAGAAAGAAATTTTATTATGAAAAATCATGAGAAATTCAGCACTACATATATGCAACACAGATAAACTAAATTATTACCCGAGTAATGTGAAGTACTTTATCTGCAACTCCTTATTCCAGAGCCTTTTAATAAATAACATTCTTTGTTTTTCCTTCCGGTGCAAATATGAACAGATTTTGGGCAGTTCTAACTCTTAAACAGGCCACATGAAGCTGACCATGTGAAAAGCATGGAGATTCCAAATTGATTCCTGCTACTTTTAAGGACTGTCCCTGAGCCTTGTTGATGGACATTGCAAGTGCCAGACGAAACTGGAGACTGGCGCTTAAAATCAAAAGGCAAATCAGATGGAATGAGTGGAATTGGTGGAATAAAAAGCTCCCCTCCTTTGGCACATCCTGTCAAAATGGTTGCTTCAATTACATGTGGAAACAGGTTCATAATCAAGAGTCTTGTTCCATTACACAGCTTTGGTGGATCCAAATTTCCCAACAGCAAAATAGGTGCTCCAGGTTTTAGAAAGGTTGTGAGGAGGAAGTCCTTGTGGCTCTAAGGAGTTGAGGAACTCGGTTGGATAGAATAATGCTTGAGCAGGGTCTGTCACTTTATCCACTGACTTGTAGGTCCTGCACACACCTGGAAGGAGACTTTGAAGATTGATCTTATTGACACTATCATTTTTAGGAGTCAGAATAGTCCTTTCACACGGCCAGCCAGAGTTTCTGAAGTTGAGTTGAATGTTTTGAAAAATCTTAGCTTTTAGCTCCTCAATTGATGTCACAATATAGCAAAAGTTGCTTGGAAACATAATCTGTCCAGTGATTGAGTTTACTGCTGCCTTGCCATCTTCAATAGTCAGCACCTGGCTCGAGAACAGTCCAGCAGAAACATTGGCTAACATGTGGACCCTCATGTTTGTGTTTGGCGAGATTTTTTTCACTTGTCTCCAAAGGTGCGATGCTTTGAGGCAGGCATTCATATTAAAGGCATGCAGGTGTTCATATTAAAATAACAGGTAGTGTTTGACGAAAGTCACCTGCCAGAACAACAACCCCTCCTCCCATGATAGACTTGTTGCCACGCACATCTTGCAGCAGTCTGTCCACTGCTTCCAGGGCTGTCTTGTGTGACATGGTGCATTCATCCCAAATGATGACACTGCACTTTTGAAGCAGTTTGGCCTGCTCTGATCCCTTGGCAATGTTACACACAGGGTTGTCACTGTGAGCCAGGTTAAGCGGTAGCTTGAATGTGGAATGTGCTGTCCTGCCACCAGTTTAAAGTGTAGCCACAACTCCAAAAGATGCAACCGAATGTGCAGTCTTTTGTTGTTGCCGAAATTTTGCCAGGAGCAAGTTGATTAAAACTGTTTTTCCAGTTCCACCTGGAGCATCAAGGAAGACAATCTAACCTTTGCTGGTTCCAGTGAAACTTAAAATTTGATTGTAGGTGTCTCAATGGCTCGTTGTGAGAGACAAATGCTGTCAGTTCATTAATGTTGTAATTTGTTTCTATGTAAATCTCCCTGCACGTTTGGTTATCTTCATGATCTCTTGATGGAGTAGGCAAGCCAAAAAGCTGTAATGCTTATCCGTACATTGCTATGCTCTGGTCTTCTAGGAGAATTAAGGCTTTGTTGGAAATTTCTTCAGTGAAGTTGAGAAGTTGCTGAGCATTTTCCCTTCTAACCTCATGACGATGTCCTCACTGAGATCAGTTTTGTACTTTGTCCAAATCTCAAGGGGATTTTAAATGTTACAGGTTGGTAGAAGAATAGCAAAGAGGTGTCTCAGTCGATTTGGGGTTTGTGTGGCTGCTGCTTCACTGAGGGTTATGTCCAGTGGCATACACACAATCCATGGGGCCCCGGTGCAAAACTGAATCATGGGGCCCCCCTCCCCATCGCTGCCCCCCAACCTCCCTCCACCAGCAGCAGAGTTAGGCTACTTTCACACCTGCGTTAGGTGCGGATCCGTCTGGCATCTGCACAGACGGATCCGCACCTATAATGCAAACGCTTGTATCCGTTCTGAACGGATCCGTTTGCATTACCACGAGAAAAAAAAAAAAGGTAATGCAAACGGATCCGTTTTGACTTACACTAAAAGTCAATGGGAGGCAGATCCGTTTTCAATTGCACCATATTGTGTCAGTGAAAACGGATCCGTCCCCATTGACTTACATTGTAAGTCAGGATGGATCCGTTTGGCTCCGCATCGCCAGGCGGACATCAAAACTAATCTGCACAGACGGATCCGCACCTATAATGCAAATGCTTGTATCCATTCAGAACGGATCCGTTTGGCTGCAAGCAGAGTTTTGGTGTCCGTCTCCAGAGCGGAATGGAGGCTGAACGGAGGCAAACTGATGCATTCTGAACGGATCCTTATCCATTCAGAATGCATTGGGGTTGAACTGATCTGTTTTGAGCCTCTTACAAGAACCCTGAAACGGATCTCACAAGTGGACGAAGAAAGCATTTGCATTATAGGTGCGGATCCGTCTGTGCAGATACCAGACGGATCCACACCTAACGCAGGTGTGAAAGTAGCCTAACTCTGCTATATTTCTGTAGCCTGCAACCTCTGACTGCCCAGTTGGGCTGAAACTACTACACCCAAAATGTTTTGGCAGTAATAGTAAATGGATATTGGTGCAATTCTGAGCTATTAGTCTATATAATATAGACTAGTAGCCCAGAATTGCACCAATATCCATTTACTATTACTGCCAAAACATGTTGGGTGTAGTAGTTTCAGCCCAACTGGGCAGTCAGAGGTTGCAGTTATAAAGCCAGCCCCTGCCAGCCCCCAGCAGACCCTACTCTGAACTCACTCACTCATAAATGTGGTGAGCAATTAGGAAGACCTTTTTTTTTTCTTTTTACAAATCTAATCTTATCTTAACTTCCGGACCGGCACCGGCTTCTTCGCACTCTCCCGAAAGCGCCTTCTCCCTGCTGCATCTCGGCGTCATGTCCGGTGCGGCCGCCCAACCGGAAATGACAAGGCACGCCGCACCAGCACGGGGAGGAGAATCAGGGGGTGGAGACTCAAGGAGGGTAGGCCTGGCCTGGGACTGACTGCAGCTCAGAAACGCAACACTGGGCGGTGGGCCCCGGGTCGGCCGCCCGGGTTAAACAGGCAGGCACAGCACTACTGCGGGGCGGGGCCAGGGGTCCACAGGCGGCCGGGCCCCCTGGAGTGTCGGGCCCGGTCGCAACTGCGACCCCTGCGACCCCTGTATGTACGCCCCTGGTTATGTCCCAGTGTCCATCATTTTCCAGAAGTCCTTGTCTTTAGCAAGCTTCCCACAATGTTTTACAGACATGGCCTCCCACAGTCTTCAGGTCAGAAAATGATGTTGGGCCCTTGACAACATGAAGTAACATGCACAGGTAGAAGCACTTTTGACGGATAAACAGTGTAGACGTGACCAATAGTATCATTTGCTTTGACCCCTGGATGGCCTTCAACATCAAGCCCCTGTTTCCTCCGTTCCAGTGTTTTTCTCGATGCGTTCCAAGTATAGTACTTTGGTACATCACAGTAGAGAATTGTTTTTGCAAATGGATCTTGTTGACACAGTTCAAAAAATGCCAAGAGGGTGGTCTTCGGTGTTGTTAGGAGCTGCTGTTGCAGGTTTGCTGGGTCAAAGTAAATCCTCTGTCCATTTTCCAAGTGAACACTAAGATGCACAACTGGTGGGTAGCGCTCATGAATGGAGAACCCTAGTATTCTCCAAACAGCTTCATTGCTGATGATGTACCTGCCCATCTGGAATCTCTGCACTTCATCAAGAATAGGTCCATTTTTCCGGAGTTTAAAAACTGCTTGATCATTTCCTTTGTGGACATATTTGCATATGTACTTAATTGATTTCACAGAGTGGCAAGATTCAACATTGATGTGTGCATGGAAAATTTTTGAGAGCAGAGGGTTGTAAGGCACCACCCACTTGTTGTCAATTTCTATCTCTTGGAGTGATGTTCCAACAGGCATTTTGAGCTTTGCTGTGAAGCCACCATCCCCTGCTTTTCTTCTTCGGTATATTGGATATTCATCTTGTCCTGTTTGCGTTTCTTGTACCAGGTTTTGTGGGTAATTCTTTGAACACCTGCCCTCAACCATGCAGAGAGAATTTTTGTTGAGGTTCCCACACGTACCATGGATCATGTGATTGGTGATGATGTCAAACAGCAACGGGTCATTCTGAGGGTCTGGCAATTCGGCACTGATGATATTGTCAATTTCGCTGGCCTGTATTTTTTGCTTCAGTCAGATTAAGATATGGGCACGAGAAAGGCCTCTTTTTTTGCCATTTGACTGAATACATCCAGCACTGTGTCTCACCATAAATGTGTGCTTTTGTGATCAGATGAGTCTTTTTTGTGAGTTTCCTTTTGAAAACCCGAGCAATGATGTCATGGCAATTCCCTGTTTTCTGGCCTGGCAACAGCTCACTCTCGATCTTTGCATACATGTCAACGGTAAATTGGTGGAAGAGGTGTCTGCATTTCAGGATGTTATTGTCCTCAGCAACTCTTACCATGATCCTATAAGCATAGAAGTCCATGGCAGACACTTTTTTCCCTAAAGGGTTGTCTGTTGAAGGATCTGTCTGAGGTATTTCAAAGTGATAGCCATCCTGTCCCTGCCAAAAGATAATTTGATATTGCAGTGCATCATAGAACCTGTGTGTTTCTGCCACCCGTTGCAAAGTGTTGTTCCTTTTCTGAAGCACAATGTCATGGCTTTGAAACTCATTACCCACAATCAAGATAGCTACCTCATCAAATGTGGGGGCATTGAAACACTGCTGATGCTCACCTTGTGGTGTTTTGTCATCTCTAATTACAACTTTGTAATTGTCACTTGGCATGCATTCAAGTGCAGTCTTAAATAGTTGAATATATGGATTGTTTAAGTGAAGGAACTGCTGCAAGTTAGTGACAATTAGAGTTGAGCGAACACCTGGATGTTCGGGTTCGAGAAGTTCGGCCGAACATCCCGGAAATGTTCGGGTTCGGGATCCGAACCCGATCCGAACTTCGTCCCGAACCCCATTGAAGTCAATGGGGACCCGAACTTTTCGGCACTAAAAAGGCTGTAAAACAGCCCAGGAAAGAGCTAGAGGGCTGCAAAAGGCAGCAACATGTAGTTAAATCCCCTGCAAACAAATGTGGATAGGGAAATGAATAAAAATAAAAATTAAATAAATAAAAATTAACCAAAATCAATTGGAGAGAGGTCCCATAGCAGAGAATCTGGCTTCACGTCACCCACCACTGGAACAGTCCATTCTCAGATATTTAGGCCCCGGCACCCAGGCAGAGGAGAGAGGTCCCGTAACAGAGAATCTGTCTTCATGTCAGCAGAGAATCAGTCTGCATGTCATAGCAGAGAATCAGGCTTCACGTAAGCCACCACTGCAACAGTCCATTGGCATATATTTAGGCCCAGCACACACACAGGCAGAGGAGAGAGGTCCCGTAACAGAGAATCTGTCTTCATGTCACCAGAGAATTAGTCTGCATGTCAAAGCAGAGAATGAGGCTTCACGTCAGCCACCACTGCAACAGTCCATTGGCATATATTTAGGCCCAGCACCCAGGCAGAGGAGGGAGGTCCCGTAACAGAGAATCTGTCTTCATGTCAGCAGAGAATCAGTCTGCATGTCATAGCAGAGAATCAGGCTTCACGTCAGCCACCACTGCAACAGTCCATTGGCATATATTTAGGCCCAGCACACACACAGGCAGAGGAGAGAGGTCCCGTAACAGAGAATCTGTCTTCATGTCAGCAGAGAATCAGTCTTCATGTCATAGCAGAGAATGAGGCTTCACGTCAGCCACCACTGCAACAGTCCATTGGCATATATTTAGGCCCAGCACCCAGGCAGAGGAGGGAGGTCCCGTAACAGAGAATCTGTCTTCATGTCAGCAGAGAATCAGTCTTCATGTCATAGCAGAGAATCAGGCTTCACATCAGCCACCACTGCAACAGTCCATTGTCAGATATTTAGGCCCAGCACACAGGCAGAGGAGAGAGGTCCCGTAACAGAGGATCTGGCTTCATGTCACCAGAGAATTAGTCTGCATGTCATAGCAGAGAATGAGGCTTCACGTCAGCCACCACTGCAACAGTCCATTGGCATATATTTAGGCCCAGCACACAGGCAGAGGAGAGAGGTCCCGTAACAGACAATCTGTTTTCATGTCAGCAGAAAATTAGTCTGCATGTCATAGCAGAGAATCAGGCTTCACATCAGCCACCACTGCAACAGTCCATTGGCATATATTTAGGCCCCGGCACCCAGACAGAGGAGAGGTTCATTCAACTTTGGGTAGCCTCGCAATATAATGGTAAAATGAAAATAAAAATAGGATTGAATGAGGAAGTGCCCTGGAGTCCAATAATATATGGTTAAGGGGAGGTAGTTAATGTCTAATCTGGACAAGGGACGGACAGGTCCTGTGGGATCCATGCCTGGTTCATTTTTATGAACGTCAGCTTGTCCACATTGGCTGTAGACAGGCGGCTGCGTTTGTCTGTAATGACGCCCCCTGCCGTGCTGAATACACGTTCAGACAAAACGCTGGCCGCCGGGCAGGCCAGCACCTCCAAGGCATAAAAGGCTAGCTCTGGCCACGTGGACAATTTAGAGACCCAGAAGTTGAATGGGGCCGAACCATCAGTCAGTACGTGGAGGGGTGTGCACATGTACTGTTCCACCATGTTAGTGAAATGTTGCCTCCTGCTAACACGTTGCGTATCAGGTGGTGGTGCAGTTAGCTGTGGCGTGTTGACAAAAGTTTTCCACATCTCTGCCATGCTAACCCTGCCCTCAAAGGAGCTGGCATTGACACAGCTGCCTTGGCGACCTCTTGCTCCTCCTCTGCCTTGGCCTTGGGCTTCCACTTGTTCCCCTGTGACATTTGGGAATGCTCTCAGTAGCGCGTCTACCAACGTGCGCTTGTACTCGCGCATCTTCCTATCACGCTCCAGTGCAGGAAGTAAGGTGGGCACATTGTCTTTGTAGCGTGGATCCAGCAGGGTGGCAACCCAGTAGTCCGCACAGGTTAAAATGTGGGCAACTCTGCTGTCGTTGCGCAGGCACTGCAGCATGTAGTCGCTCATGTGTGCCAGGCTGCCCAGGGGTAAGGACAAGCTGTCCTCTGTGGGAGGCGTATCGTCATCGTCCTGCCTTTCCCCCCAGCCACGCACCAGTGATGGACCCGAGCTGCGTTGGGTGCCACCCCGCTGTGACCATGCTTCATCCTCATCCTCCTCCACCTCCTCCTCATCCTCGTCCTCCTCGTCCTCCAGTAGTGGGCCCTGTCTGGCCACATTTGTACCTGGCCTCTGCTGTTGCCAAAAACCTCCCTCTGAGTCACTTCGAAGAGACTGGCCTGAAAGTGCTAAAAATGACCCCTCTTCCTCCTCCTCCTCCTCCTCCTGGGCCACCTCCTCTTGCATCATTGCCCTAAGTGTTTTCTCAAGGAGACATAGAAGTGGTATTGTAACGCTGATAACGGCGTCATCGCCACTGGCCATGTTGGTGGAGTACTCGAAATAGCGCAACAGGGCACACAGGTCTCGCATGGAGGCCCAGTCATTGGTGGTGAAGTGGTGCTGTTCTGTAGTGCGACTGACCCGTGCGTGCTGCAGCTGAAACTCCACTATGGCCTGCTGCTGCTCGCACAGTCTGTCCAGCATGTGCAAGGTGGAGTTCCACCTGGTGGGCACGTCGCATATGAGGCGGTGAGCGGGAAGGCCGAAATTACGCTGTAGCGCAGACAGGCGAGCAGCAGCAGGATGTGAACGCCGGAAGCGCGAACAGACGGCCCGCACTTTATGCAGCAGCTCTGACATGTCGGGGTAGTTGTGAATGAACTTCTGCACCACCAAATTCAGCACATGCGCCAAGCAAGGGATGTGCGTCAAATTGGCTAGTCCCAGAGCTGCAACGAGATTTCGCCCATTATCGCACACCACCAGGCCGGGCTTGAGGCTAACCGGCAGCAACCACTCGTCGGTCTGTTGTTCTATACCCCGCCACAACTCCTGTGCGATGTGGGGCCTGTCCCCCAAACATATGAGTTTCAGAATGGCCTGCTGACGTTTACCCCGGGCTGTGCTGAAGTTGGTGGTGAAGGTGTGTGGCTGACTGGATGAGCAGGTGGAAGAAGAGGAGGAGGAAGCCGAGAAGGAGGAGGTGGCAACAGGAGGCAAAGAATGTTGCCCTGTGATCCTTGGCGGCGGAAGGACGTGCGCCAAACAGCTCTCCGCCTGGGGCCCAGCTGCCACTACATTTACCCAGTGTGCAGTTAGGGAGATATAGCGTCCCTGGCCGTGCTTACTGGTCCACGTATCTGTGGTTAGGTGGACCTTGCTACAGATGGCGTTGCACAGTGCACACTTGATTTTATCGGATACTTGGTTGTGCAGGGAAGGCACGGCTCTCTTGGAGAAGTAGTGGCGGCTGGGAACAACATACTGTGGGACAGCAAGCGACATGAGCTGTTTGAAGCTGTCTGTGTCCACCAGCCTAAATGACAGCATTTCATAGGCCAGTAGTTTAGAAATGCTGGCATTCAGGGCCAGGGATCGAGGGTGGCTAGGTGGGAATTTACGCTTTCTCTTAAATGTTTGTGAGATGGAGAGCTGAACGCTGGCGTGTGACATGGTTGAGACGCTTGGTGACGGAGGTGGTGGTGGTGTTGGTGGTACATCCCCTGTTTGCTGGGCGGCAGGTGCCAACGTTCCTCCAGAGGCGGAGGAAGAGGCCGAGGCGGCAGCAGCAGAAGAGGCCGAGGCGGCAGCAGCAGAAGAGGGAGCAGGGGGAGCCTGAGTGACTTCCTTGTTTTTAAGGTGTTTACTCCACTGCAGTTCATGCTTTGCATGCAGGTGCCTGGTCATGCAGGTTGTGCTCAGGTTCAGAACGTTAATGCCTCGCTTCAGGCTCTGATGGCACAGCGTGCAAACCACTCGGGTCTTGTCGTCAGCACATTGTTTGAAGAAGTGCCATGCCAGGGAACTCCTTGAAGCTGCCTTTGGGGTGCTCGGTCCCAGATGGCGGCGGTCAGTAGCAGGCGGAGTCTCTTGGCGGCGGGTGTTCTGCTTTTGCCCACTGCTCCCTCTTTTGCTACGCTGTTGGCTCGGTCTCACCACTGCCTCTTCCTCAGAACTGTGAAAGTCAGTGGCACGACCTTCATTCCATGTGGGGTCTAGGACCTCATCGTCCCCTGCATCGTCTTCCACCCAGTCTTGATCCCTGACCTCCTGTTCGGTCTGCACATTGCAGAAAGACGCAGCAGTTGGCACCTGTGTTTCGTCATCATCAGAGACATGCTGAGGTGGTATTCCCATGTCCTCATCATCAGGAAACATAAGTGGTTGTGCGTCAGTGCATTCTGTCTTTCACCGCTGGGGAAGGGCTAGGTGGATGCCCTTGGGAAACCCTGCCAGCGGAGTCTTCAAACAGCATAAGAGACTGCTGCATAACTTGAGGCTGAGACAGTTTCCCTGGTATGCATGGGGGTGATGTGACAGACTGATGGGGTTGGTTTTTAGGCGCCATCTGTGCGCTTTCTGCAGAAGACTGGGTGGGAGATAATGTGAACGTGCTGGATCCAATGTCGGCCACCCAATTGACTAATGCCTGTACCTGCTCAGGCCTTACCATCCTTAGAACGGCATTGGGCCCCACCATATATCACTGTAAATTCTGGCGGCTACTGGGACCTGAGGTAGTTGGTACACTAGGACGTGTGGATAGGGCAGAACGGCCACGTCCTCTCCCAGCACCAGAGGGTCCACTAACACCACCACGACCATGTCCGCGTCCCTTACTAGATGTTTTCCTCATTGTTATCGTTCACCACAACAACAAAAATATTATTTGGCCCAATGTATTGTATTCAAATTCAGCTGGATATAAATTTGAGGCCTAGTATTTAGGCGCTGGGTGACAGGTATGGGTTTAGTGACAGAATTAGACTTGGAAATGCACAGTAGCGGGTGTGTGAAGTTATTCTGAATGACCCTATGTGCACCTTGAATATTATATACCCTTTTAGGGATAGATTTCAAATAGCTCTGATATAGCAGAAACCACAAAATTTTTAAATTGCTAAATTGGGAATTGTATTTCAACCCAGAACAAAAAATGTGCTTTGACGGACACTAAATAACTTTCCCAGCCACAACAGGACAGCGGTAACGAGAGATTTAGCGGGATATAAATTTGAGGCCTAGTATTTAGGCGCTGGGTGACCGGTATGGATTTAGTGACAGAATTAGACTGGGATATGGCCAAAAAATAACCACACTATTGCTGGTTAAATGCACTTGGTGACGGGCGCAGCTTGCCCCTGATGTAGTATATGGCCAAAAAATGAACAGACTATTGCTGGTTAAATGCACTTGGTGTCACAGCTTGACCAACCACACTACTGAGGGTTAAATGCACTTGGTGACGGGCGCAGCTTGCCCCTGATGTAGTATATGGCCAAAAAATGAACAGACTATTGCTGGTTAAATGCACTTGGTGACGGGCGCAGCTTGCCCCTGATTTAGTATATGGCCAAAAAATGAACAGACTATTGCTGGTTAAATGCACTTGGTGTGACAGCTTGACCAACCACACTACTGAGGGTTAAATGCACTTGGTGACGGGCGCAGCTTGCCCCTGATGTAGTATATGGCCAAAAAATAAACAGACTATTGCTGGTTAAATGCACTTGGTGTGACAGCTTCACCCTGATGTAGGCTTTAGCCAAAAAACAAACGCACCATTGAGGGTTAAATGCACTTGGTCGCAGCTTGTGCTGGCGCACCACAAGACACAAAATGGCCGCCGAACACCCCAGAAAAAAGTGACTGACAAACGGTCTGGGCAGCCTAAAAACAGTGAGCAATTGAGGATCAGCAGCTCAATGATCCACAGCTGCAGATCGATCAGTTAATCAAGTCCTTTGGAGGAGTTAATCTGCCTAATCTCGCCCTACTGTCGCAGCCGCAACCTCTCCCTATGCTGATCAGAGCAGAGTGACGGGCGGCGCTATGTGACTCCAGCTTAAATAGAGGCTGGGTCACATGGTGCTCTGGCCAATCACAGCCATGCCAATAGTAGGCATGGCTGTGATGGCCTCTTGGGGCAAGTAGTATGACGCTTGTTGATTGGCTGCTTTGCAGCCTTTCAAAAAGCGCCAAGAAAGCGTCACAAAAGCGCCAAGAAAGCGACGAACACCGAACCCGAACCCGGACTTTTACGAAAATGTCCGGGTTCGGGTCCGTGTCACGGACACCCCAAAATTCGGTACGAACCCGAACTATACAGTTCGAGTTCGCTCATCCCTAGTGACAATATCAAGGCGAGTGTTTGAAATTAAAGAGCATCTCTGTTGAGCCTCTGCTTCTGCATTTTCCATGAAGTAGAGTTGAAGAAATTGAGGTTCTTCTCCTTGTAATGGAAGCAGTGAGCCAATTGAATGGTAAATTTGTCCTTGAACTTTGAACGTTGGCAGAAATCCTGTTGTAAAAATGTCTCTTGTTGCTCCAAATGATGTAATTTGTAAGCAGGAGTTGTACTTCCTGATGTTGTCCAGGAAATGCTTTGATGTTGCAGTGGTGCCTGTTATCAGAGACTTTAGGGGATCTGGTGGTGACAGGAGAGGTGGAAGTTTTACCTTGACATTTGCACAGCATAAACCTGGTGGTTCATCTTTCCACTTCAGGGCATTGCAGTACATGCAGACCACATCCATTTTTCCTATGGTAACTATTGAATTATCCTGATGTCTGAGTGGTAGCAAAATGCAGAGTGTTTCAAATTTCCAACCTTTTCCTGTCCTGATGGAAGCAATTCTGATTCTCATGTTGGTAAGTCGGTCTTCTCTCTGCTTAGATGTTTCAGTGGCCCTTGAGGAAGCAGCTCTTGTTCTCTTGTCTGTAAGTCTTGCTTCTCTCTGCTGAGATGTTTCAGTGGCCCTTGAGTAAGCAGCTCTTGTTCTCTTGTCAGTAAGTCTTGCTTCGTTCTGCTGAGATGTTTCACTGGCCCTTGAGGAAGTAGCTCTTGTTCTCATGTCTGCCAGCCTTGCTTTCCTTTCTTCATATTGGTCATTGGCCTGTAATATGGCTTTTGTCTTAGCGTCTGACGACAATCGTCCAATCA
This sequence comes from Bufo gargarizans, assembly GCF_014858855.1. Taxonomy (NCBI): domain Eukaryota; kingdom Metazoa; phylum Chordata; class Amphibia; order Anura; family Bufonidae; genus Bufo; species Bufo gargarizans. The sequence continues at coordinate 18,137,320 of NC_058080.1, forward strand.
AATTCCTTTTCTTACGGGTCATTATTGTCTATAATTGACAGCATATAAAACCCCACAGAATTAGTATACACTTAAGGTCATGTGAGTTACATCAGCCTCTACAAGAACGTTGGCTAAACGACTCCCACATAAGCTTCTTATACTAAGAATGTCCTTTTGACCAGCTATCCAGGTCACCAGCCAGCCCAGCAGCGACCACTACCAATGTGGTTCCATGGAACAGCAGAGAGATGTGTTACCAATGCATCTGTCAGTGGCGGTTGTGTATATACTGTCAGTGGAGGTGCTGTATATATACTGTCAGTGGAGGTAGTGTATATACTGTTAGTGGAGGCTGTGTATATACTGTTAGTGGAGGTTGTGTATATACTGTCAGTGGAGGCACTGTATATATACTGTCAGTGGAGGCTGTGTATATACTGTATACTGTGAGTGTATGCGTATAATCTGTGAGCGGAGGAGCTGCGTATATACTATTGGAGTACTACATGGAGCAGCAGTTTTTTGTATGGAGAAACTATATGTTCTTTGTGTGTTCTATGGGAAATGTGTGTATTATAGGGGGAACTGTACTATTCACAATATGGTTTGCACTTAGAGAGGCAATGTGGCTGGTATTCATGGGGATCATCTGGTTGATATTTATAGGTAAACGTGGCTGTAGTGATCCAATAAGTTCTCCATTGTGGCATGTGGTACTGTGTTAGTATTCTGTACTATGAGGTCTTGGCACTTGGAGATTATCTAATATATAAAGCTGAGAGCATGTTTGTGTGTGTGTGTGTGTGTGTGTATGTATGAATGTCCACTCTACTGTCTGTGTGTGATATGCTGCAGGGAGAAAGTCACCGTCCTTCCCACCCCTGCAGCTGACAGAAGTAGATTTTTTTTTGCAATCATTTTTTCAATCCCGGTCGGCTCAGGAGTGGGAGAGGCGTGGCCTAACCAGATAGGGGCATGGCTTAGCGGGTCCTGGGGCAGGATTTTAAGTCTTTTGAAGGTGGACACATTGTGGCAGGGGGCGTGTCTGGGCTCCTTCCTGCAAGAGTGACGCCCCTCTGGGCACCTTACTGGCTCATTTGCATACCAAATAAACAGATTTTCAGAGGATAAAAACATCTATTGCTGGAACAAAGGCACATCTGGAAATAAGGTACTAAGTGCTATTAGGCCGTGGCTTTACTTCAATAGCGATTATCCTGGTGACAGATTTCCTTTAAAGTTCTCCTACAGCAGTGAAGATAAATAGCTGGGTTGTTATGGAAACCTGGAGTAAAACTGTGTATGTGGAGACTAGAGAACCTGCAAGCTTCTATTGGCTGATAAGGGTCATGTGACCAAGCTCCTATTGGCTAATGCATTTGTTGGGAATATCTCAGGAACGGTACCTCCTAGAGAGCGGAGACCTGGTCTAAAACCTTCCCGGACACCTGATGTACCTTTGTGATTGTAAATGCGACGGTGCAGATTCTTTTAGCTGACATACACACACACACACACACACACACACATACACTCAGCTTTATACAGTTGTGTTCAAAATTATTCAACCCCCAATGCTGTAAAGGGTTTTAGGGAATTTAGTGTACATTTGTAATTGTGTTCAGAATGAAATCTTACAGGGACTTTTTAAAGAACCAAATGCAACTAAAATGACATCAATTGTTTTTGTAATACAGTATTAAATGTTTTTTTTGTGATTTCTTCATTGACACAATTATTCAACCCCTTAAAGACTACCACTCTTAAGAACAGAGGTTCATTCAATTGTTTTCGATCAGGTATTGAAAACACCTGTGGATGTCAAGGAGCAGCAATCAAGCATAATAAGCACCAATTAGGCAGATTTAAAAGGACTGTAATACTCAGCTCCTTCTAGACATTTACTGGTGTGTTTACAAACATGGTGAAGTCAAGAGAATGGTCCAGGAAGACAAGAGAAGAGGTGATTTCTCTTCACAGGAAGGGCAATGGCTATAAGAAGATTGCAAAGATGTTAAACATACCAAGAGACACCATAGGAAGCATCATTCGCAAATTCAAGGCAAAGGGCACTGTTGAAACGCTACCTGGTTGTGGCAGAAAGAAGATGCTGACTTTGACTGCTGTGCGCTACCTGAAGCGCAAAGTGGAGAAAAGTCCCTGTGTGACTGCTGAGGAACTTAAAAAAGATTTGTCAGATGTGGGTACTGAAGTTTCAGCTCAGACAATAAGGCGCACACTGCGTAATGAAGGCCTCCATGCCAGAACTCCCAGGCGCACCCCCTTGCTGTTTCCAAAAAATAAGAAGAGTCGACTGCAGTATGCCAAAAGTCATGTGGACAAACCACAAAAGTTTTGGGATAGTGTTCTGTGGACTGATGAAACAAAATTAGAACTGTTTGGGCCCATGGATCAACGCTATGTTTGTAGGAGGAAGAACAAGGCCTATGAAGAAAAGAACACCTTGCCTACTGTGAAGCATGGCGGGGGGTCAATCATGCTTTGGGGCTGTTTTGCTTCTACAGGTACAGGGAAGCTTCAGCGTGTGCAAGGTACCATGAATTCTCTTCAGTACCAGGAGATATTAGATGAAAATATGATGCAGTCCGTCACAAACCTGAGGCTTGGGAGATGTTGGACCTTTCAACAGGACAATGATCCCAAGCATACCTCCAAGTCCACTAGAGCATGGTTGCAGATTAAAGGCCGGAACATTTTGAAGTGGCCATCGCAGTCACCAGACTGAAATCCGATTGAGAACCTCTGGTGGGACTTAAAGAAAGCAGTTGCAGTGCGCAAGCCTAAGAATGTGACTGAACTGGAGGCTTTTGCCCATGAAGAATGGGCGAAGATACCCGTAGATCGCTGCAAGACACTTGTGTCAAGCTATGCTTCACGTTTAAAAGCTGTTATAACTGGAAAAGGATGTTGTACTAAGTACTAAGATTGAATGTCATTTGGGGGTTGAATAAAACTTATAATGATGTGAGCACAGAAAAGACATTTGAGGTTATTTCATTATAAATGTTATGTTATATTTGTCTGACTTACAAGTGCCTCTTTGATTTAATTGTAAACAAGATGACTGAAATGATCAAAATCAATGTCAAACTGGCCAAAACACTCAATTTCAGTGGGGGTTGAATAATTTTGAACACAACTGTATATTAGATATAGATGGTTCCTTCAGTCATGGATGTTATACACGCACTCAGCGTATCCCGCTCACCTTGTATTTATAGTCACCTGCTGAAATACTGTGTTTCCCATGATTATGAAGAGCCATATCTATATTATGTAAAGCCTGAGCCATCAGTAAGACTGCCATGTACACTTGAAAAGGAGTAAAGTCTATAGGAAAATACAATAAATCATCTGGAAATCTCTCCTCTCCTGAGCAGTTATGGAAAGGAAAGCGATATGTAATTGGAATAAGCAGGTTCTTTAATTTATTTCTTGAAAAACAATGGAATGCACCCATCCAAATATCTTCCAACAATGGATCAAAAGGTTGATTAAAAAATTGTACTTTATAAAAATACTCCTGCATCCCAGTAATATGGTATCTGTGAGCTGAAAACACCAAACTACAATTAGCAGGAACTTCTCCTATATAATGTACGAGCTCTGTAGCAAGTGACCATGAAATTGGAAGAATAAGAGTCTTGTTCCTTAGAACATGGACTGCATTGTATAAAAACTTGCTGTAAGTCAGACTATAGGTGCCACAAATAATAATAACGTCAGTGGATGATGTCTGTATAGATACTGGGACATGCTCATAAGTATACACAGATACGAGGATGCTGAACTCCACACAAATCTGATGATGTGTAAACTTCTTGATTAACTGCTGCAACTCCTGCCGTCCACTGTCATCATCTGATGTGATGATCCCAACCCAGTTCCACTGGAACCTCTCCAGTAGCTTCACAAATGCTGAATATTGTATCTTGTCATCGGGGACAGTTCGAAAAACATTTGGGTAAAGCCTTTTGTCACTTAGAAGAGGATCTCTTGCCCCATAACTGATCTAGGATAAAACAAGCAATAGTTATCTCCATACTGTATGAGAACATTGGATTATGGGTCAACCAAAAACACTTCTATGAGGGGTGTTCAATAAGTTATCTACCGGAATATGAAAGCAACATTTTCAGAGAAAATTTAACTTACTACTAGGGTTGAGCGAACCGGAACTGTAAAGTTTGGGTTCGTACCGAACTTTAGGATTTTTGGACCCCAGACCCGAACCCGAACATTTTAGTAAAAGTTTGGGTTCGGGTTCGGTGTTCGGCGCTTTTTTGGCACTTTTTGAAAGGCTGCATAGCAGCCAATCAACAAGCGGTTAACTGTATGACCTACTAATGGCATGGCTGTGATTGGCCAGTGTACCATGTGACCCAGGCTCTATATAAGCTTGAGTCACGTAGCGCTGCACGTCACTCTGCTGTTACTAGTGTAGGGAGAGGATGCTGCTGGTGATTTCAGGGAGAGAATAGGAGAGAATCTTTGCCCAAAATCTGAATCTAACTCAGCGATCTACATACAATGTGTTTTGTGGGTGCATAGTACAATTTTTTTATCCTGCCCTGAGCCCAGTGACCAAAAAAACCACAACTTTAATAAGTCAGTTAGGTGGGCGGCGGCGGCGTTTTTATGCAAATTCAGTGCACCAGCACTGCATCTGAGCTTTTGGGACATTGAAAATCCCAATTTTTTGGGCAATATACAATATCTGGATTAGTCAGTGTGCAATTTAAGCTAGAAATACAACCATCATTTTCTGGGGTTTTAAAAGCACACTTTGTTACCAAAAACCATTCAGGCCTTGCAGCATCAGCACGTGGTTATATACTGCTGTTAAATAAAGTTATTAAAAAACACCCGTTTGGGCAAAAAAAAATTAGTTGGCAGCCTTTGCTGCATATGTCATTGTGAGATACACCATTTATATATTTGGGTTATATTCAGATATTTGAAATACCACCATTTGGTGCACAAGTCTTTAATTGAAACCTACTGTGGGTCAGGCTGTGTGAGATACACCCTTTACATTCAGGGGTTTGATTCAGGTATTTGAAATACAGCCATTTTGGGCAAAGAAATCTTGAATTGAGGTCTAGTCTGGTTCAGGCCGTGTGAGATACACCCTCTACATACAGGGGTTTGATTTATGCATTTGAAATACAGCCATTTTGGGCAAAGAAATCTTTAATTGAGGCCTACAGTGGGTCAGACAGTGTAAGATACATCCTGTATATACAGGGCTTATATTCTTGTATTAATAAAACACGCTTTTATTGGGCAAAATACACAATATTTCAGGCCTTACAGCATCTTGAAGTTTAAAATTCCTGGGTTATATACTGCTGCCATATTGAGTTATTAAACAAACACCAGTTTTGGCAAAAAAAAGTTTTTTTGGCAACCTTTGCTGCATATGTCATTGTGAGATACACCCTTAATACATTTGGGTTATATTCAGATATTTGAAATACCGCCATTTGGTGCACAAATCTTTAATTGAGGCCTACTGTGGGTCAGGCTGTGTGAGATACACCCTTTATATACAGGGGTTTGATTCAAGTATTTGAAATACAGCCATTTTGGTCAAACAAATCTTCAATTGAGGCCTACTGTGGGCCAGGCCGTGTGAGACACACCCTTTACATTCAGGGGTTTGATTCAGGTATTTAAAATACCGCCATTTGGTGCACAAAAAAGTAATTCAGGCCTACTGTGGGTCAGGCTGTTTGAGGGCTTATATTCTTTCAATAATAAAACACACTTTTTGGGGCAAAATACACAATATTTCGAACCTTGCAGAATCTTGACGTTTGAAATTCCTGGGTTATATACTGCTGCCATATTAAGTTATTATACAAACACCCGTTTGGGCAAAAAAAGTTTATTTGGCAACCTTTGCTGCATATGTCATTGTGAGATACACCATTTATACATTTGGGTTATATATAGATATTTGAAATACAGCCATTTGGTGCACAGATCTTTAATTGAAGCCTACTGTGGGTCAGACCGTGTGAGATACAGCCTTTACATACTGTCAATATATTCTACTATTAATTAAACACCCATTTAGGACAAGATCCTAAATTTGAGAAATATGAGGAGAGCGTCAAATATTTAGTTGGCAGCCTTTGATGCAGATGTCATTGTGAGATACACCCTAAATACATTTGGGTTAGATTCAGATAGAACACCTGCTACTGCCCACCACAGCAAGGGACCGAGCACACCAAAGCCAGCTCCAAGGAGTTCCCTGGCATGGCAGTTCTTCAGACAATGTGCTGACGACAAGACACGAGTAGTTTGCACGCTGTGCAATCAGAGCCTAAAGCGAGGCATAAACGTTCTCATCCTGAGCACAACCTGCATGACCAGGCATCTAAGTGCAAAGCATGAGCTGCAGTGGAGTAGACACCTCAGAAACCAAGAAAGGTCTTTGGCTCCTCCTGCTTCCTCTTCTGCTGCAGTTTCGGCCTCTTCATCGACCTCTGGAGTGACAGTGCCACCTGGCACCCCGCAAACAGAGGATCTGCCAGCAACACCACCACCTGGGTCACCAAGCATCTCCACAATGTCCCATGGAAGCGTTTAGCTCTCCATCTCCCAAACACTGGAGCATAAGAGGAAGTACCCCCTACTTACCTGCGATCTCTGGCCCTGAATGCCAGCACTTCAAAATTACTGGCCTTTTAAATGCTGTCATTCCGTCTGGTGGAGACGGAGAGTTTTGAAAGCCTTATGGCGGTGGCTGTCCCACAATACGTTGTGCCCAGCCGCCACTACTTTTCCATGCGTGCCATCCCTTCCCTGCACAACAAAGTAGGGGACAAAATCAGATGTGCACTGCAAATGCCATCTGTGGCAAGGTGCACCTGACTACGGATACGTGGACCAGTAAGCGCGGTCAGGGCTGTTATATCTGTAACATCCCAGAGTTATGTTACTAAATTATTTTTCCCTGCTACTATTTGTTGGTAACATGTGCCTTGTCATCTAATGTGATTTTATTTAATATTCCTCACAAATGTGCATATTCTAAGCCTGTTACATGTATTTGCTGTAATTTCCATGTACACCAGCAGGTGGCAGCAATGTGTCAGCAGGAACTTAGACAGTTTAGCATATCTAGACTGGAATAGTTCATTCCAGTTTATCTCCCCTCTCTGTGAGCATAAGTGGGCTGGCCCATGTCCTGCCTCATGGGGAGGAAAGGAAGTTATAGTTAGTGTGCCAGCCACCCCGACTAGGGGAAGGCTGTGCTGGTAGGAGCTCCCAGTTCTAGGGATCCCAACCCACGATCTAGCCTCGGCTGAGACCAAAGATCTTCATGCCCAGTCTGAGCCTTCAGCCTCAGCTGGTTGACAAGCAAGCAGCACCTCCAGATCTCCAGGTAGAGCCATTCCCTGTGAGCTAACTGTGAGTAACTATCCAGAGACCAGGAGAAGCCAAATTCCTCCTCTGCTAGCCAGTCCCATACCAAGCAGAAGATAGACAAAGCAGAAGATAGTAATTCCTGCCATATTCTCCAGGCACATAATAAGAGCAGAAGAGATATTGATCACTGCCATACATTGCCAAAACTTGTTGGGACCCAAGACTATTGCTGTATCTCATATGGATTTATACTGCCTCCAGTAAAGCAAGTTGAACTTTATTACAAGTCTGGATCTCATTCATTACTACCAAGTTCCTCAATTACTACTGCTAGAAACACACTCATTTATTGAAAGTGAGCCAGGATCCAGGAGTCCAGCCGTACCAAGGTAGGAGACACCATTGACACTATTACTACTACCACACAGAGACGTTACACCACTCTGACATTCCTCACCTGGTACGTGAGTTGCAACACATTAAAGGGCCCTGAGACTGTACCCTGCACACGCTGCAATTGGCATCACGAACAAAAACTATTAACTATACCCATATCCGGACCCACTGCATACTTTGGCGTCCGCCTAACCGTACCACAGTCTGGCTCTATTGCATATCTCCATAACAGCACACTGGGTAAATGCAGTAGCGTCTGGGCCTGAGGCGGTTAGCAGTTTGGCGCATGTCCTTCCACCATTGAGGATTGCAGGGTGATTCAGTTTGCCTCCTGTTGCTTCCTCCTACTCTACTTCCTCATCCTCTACCGGCTTCTCATCTGGACAGCGTAACACCTTCGTCACCAACTTCAGCACAGCCAGGGGTAACCGACAGCAGGCAGTTTTAAAACGTATCTGTTTGGGGGACAAACCACACACTACACAGGAGCTATGGACGGGCCTTGAACAACAGACCGATGAGTGGTTGGTGCCAGTGAGCATCAAGCCCCGGCCTGGTGGTGTGCGATAATGGGCAAAATCTTGTAGCAGGTCTGGGACTAGCCGGTTTGACGCACATCCCTTGCCTGGCGCATGTGCTGAATTTGGTGGTGCAGAGGTTCCTTAAAAATTACCCCGATATGTCAGAGCTGCTGCAGAAAGCGCAGCCCTTCTGTTTGCACTTTCGGCGTTCTCACCTTGCTGCTGCTCGCCTGTCAGCGTTACAGTGTAACTTCAGCCTACGCGCTCACCGCCTCATATGCAACTTGCCCTCAAGGTGGAACTCCACCTTGCACATGCTGGTCAGACTGTGCAAGCAGCAGCAGGCGATAATGGAGTTTCAGCTGCAGCACGCAAGGGTAAGTCGCTCTGCAGAACAGCACCACTTGACAACCAATGACTGGACCTCCATGCGAGGTTGCGCTGTTTCCTTGTTGCGCTGTTTCGAGTGCTACACCAACATGGCCAGTGCCGATAATGCCGTTCTCAGCGTTACTATCCCACTTCTATGCCTCCTTGAAAAAACGCTTCTGGCGATGATGGAAGAGGATGTGGTACAGGAGGAGGAAGAGGGATCATTTCGTAGGGTTTCCGGCAAGTCATTCACAAGTGGCTATGAGGCTGGGTTCTTGCACTTACAAACGCCAGGTACACAATTTTCCAGCCAGGGCACTGTTCTGGAGGATGTGGTGGAGGATGAGGAGATGGAGGAGGAACCGTGTTCACAGCAGGGTGGCACCCAAACCAGCTCATGGCCATCACTGGTGTGTTGCTGGGGGGATACAGAGAACACAGACGATACACCTTCCACAGAGGACAGCTTTTCATTGCCTCTGGGCAGCCTGGCACATATGGGCGATTACAAGCTGCAGTGTCTCCGCAACGACCGCCGAGTTGCCCACAATCTAACTTGTGCTGATTACTGGGTGTCCACGCTGCTGGATCCCCGTTACAAGGACAATGTACCGTCCTTAATTCCGTCACTGGAGCGTGATCGTAAGATGTGCGAGTACAAGCGCACGCTGGTAGACCCGCTGCTGGTGGCATTCCCACCTGACAGCGGGGGCACAGTGGAAGCACAAGGCGAAGGCAGAGGAAGAGGTCGCCAACGCAGCTGGGGCACCACCAGCACCTCAGAAGGCAGGGTTAGCATGGCTGAAATGTGGAAAAGCTTTGTCAGCACGCCACAACAACCGGCACCACCAGCTGATATGGAACGTCTTAGCAGGAGGCAGCATTTCACCAACATGGTGGAGCAGTACGTGTGCATGCGCCTACACGTACTGAATGACGGGTTTGCCCGCTTCAACTTATTTATGCCTTGGAGGTGCTGGCCTGCCCTGCAGCCAGTGTATTGTCTGAACGTGTGTTTAGCACGGCAGGGGGCGTCATCACAGACAAACGCAGCCGCCTGTCCACAGCCAATGTGGACAAGCTCACTTTCATTAAAATGAACCAAGCATGGATCCCACAGGACTTGTCCGTACCTTGCGCAGAAAAATATGTATACCGGCACTAACCAGCCATTGTTATACTACAGCGCAATTGCTCATTGTTATATTTTGGATATTTCCCATTCTTTTGGAGTGTACCCTAATAAATAACCCCAAAAATATAAAATGATTAAAACCAAAAACCAGTGTTGGCTACCTCGTCCTCCTCCACTGCCGCTTCCACCTACACCGCTACATCCACCGCCTCCTCAAACTCCTACTCCAAATGGACCTTCACCTCATAAATCAAGTTTATTCTTTTTATTTGTACATATTTAATGTCATTTCACTAATTTGTCTGTTACATTTTTGGGTGAAATGCACCAATTTTTGGGTGTGATATACCACTGTTATACCTAGTAGACAGGTAAAAAGAAAATCATTATTTTGTCTGTTAAATTAACCATTTTTTGGCTGTGATATATCCCTGCTCTAACTAGTAGACAGGTAAAAAAAAAATCACTAATTTGTCTGTTACATATTCGGGTGAAATTCACAAATTTTTGTCCAGGTGTATACCCCTGCTATGCCTAGTAGACAGTTAAACAAATTTCACTAATTTGTCTGTTACATTCTTGAGTGACATTTGACCATTTTTGCCGTGACTAAACCCCTGCTCTGCATAGGTGACAGGAACATAAATTTAAAAAAAATTGTCTGTTACATTGTCAGGTGACAGATTACCAATTTTGCCGTATACAAACCCCTGCTCTACATAGGTGACAGGGAATTAAATTTCAAAAATTATTCTTTATTTGACGTGCGCCAACTCGCTTCGGCTTCAATAATTTGTCTCACTTTTCAGCTCGATCAACATTTAATTTTATTCATTGACCTCCCTTGGATGTCGTTTCTTTTTCTCACAATCTCTCTCTGGGGAGGAACCCTGATTTGCCGATAACCGTGATCAACATAGTAGGCTCAGAAAAAAACATTGAAAGTTGATAAAGAAGATATCCAAATGGATTGTGGACGTCATAGTTATAGCTCCACATGTCGGCGCTGCCATAAACTGTACCTGACACCAACAAGCTCAAAGACTGGCCCACCTTCTGTTTAACATACTTGTGCAGGGCTGGTACATCTTTTTTAGAGAATAAATGATAGTTTGGGCGTCATCCATCTCCATCTTTGCTTGGCATAAGCCATTAGACAGAGTAAGTCAAATGGAAAGGGAAAGACTGTAGTATCAGTAACTTTGCCAGGAGCATGTTCAGCTTCTGAGCCGTTTGAGAAGTCCATGCATACTGTTGTCTTTTTGCAATCGCCTTTGTGATCTATTGCTGACAAAATGTGCGACAAGGAGTGGGAGGGGGATCATCAGGACCAGTAGAAGATGGGAAGGAAACACAGTTCCCTTCTGCTGAGGTGGTGGAGCCTTGACTGCTGGAGAAGGGGTGTGGGCCATGGGAGATGCAGTGGTTGCTGCGCCAAGCTGTACCACTACATCAGCACCACGATTTTCCAGGGCCACTTTATGGTGACGCTCCATGTATTGACCAGGGCTGTGGTGCCAACACTGGCCACGCTTCACCTTCTGCCAACGGATCCTACATAGGGCCACGCTGATGTCCTCTGGCGACTTGATGAAAAATTCCCACATCAGCAAGAATGGCATTTTACCCCCACCACTCCATACTGACTGCCTGCTGCCTCTATGATTAGAAGACTGTCTACCCCAGGTACATTTGACTCCAGACCTCACACTGCTGCCACCCTACTGACTCCAAGACATGATAGCACCCTGCTAGCTTAGCCGCTGCCTCAAACGCAAGCTGCAACCCTCAGGAATGATGATGATGATGATGAAGCCCCCCTCTTCACCCTGATCCCACATGCGATCGGTTACATCATCATTCATTACTGTCTGCTCTTCATTTATGTCATCCTCACAAATCTCATAGCCTCGTCTCTGACCTCTCGCAACACCTGCTACCACACAACTCTCATTGTCGCTACTTGCATGCCTCTCCACCTGGTCTGCAGCAGAGCAGAGACAGCAGCATACAATACTTACCAAGCAGAATTAGCAGAAAATGAAAGCGGCCGGTTCACAACAGGTAAAGGTACAGAGCTTGTTGCCGGGCCATGCCAACTAAGTGGTGTCAGTGGAACCCACTGACTTTTGGCTGTGTTTGTCTGCTGTCAGTTGAGATGATGTTAAAGACCGAGTCAACCATTCAAGGTCAGATGGATTGCTGGTCAAAATACAACCGCTGGATAACAGTGGCAACTGTGGCCTGTGATAGCAGCTACTGCTACCTCAACCCATCCCCCCTTTCTTCTGTTTTTACTTCTGCCAGCTCTAGCAACATTTTTGCCACTGCCCGTTCCCTCAGAGGGGCTTGGCAACGGTCTGTTGGACATACTGTACAGTAACTATATATGTAAAATAAGTTATTCAATGTCAATATGGACATCCTAATAACAGTTAAATTACACTACTTATTCACCCCAATTTGAGAATCAAGGCGTAGTAGATCTGCATATCTATTCAACAAGGAGGAAACCCCAATAGCTGTTAAATTATACAGCTTATTCAATCCATTTTGAGAATCAAGATATAATAGATCTCTGTATCTATTAAACAAGGGGGGCACCCCACTAACAGTTAAATTACTCTACTTATTGATGCTAATTTTAGAATCAAGGCATAATAGATCTGCGTATCTATTAAACAAGGTGGATACCTCAACAACAGTTAAATTAGACAGCTTGTTCACCTCAAGTTGAGAATCAAGGCCTCATGAAATTGATTATCTATTAACCACTTCAGCCCCGCTAGCTAAAACCCCCTTCATGACCAGGCCACTTTTTACACTTCTGCACTACACTACTTTCACCGTTTATTGCTCGGTCATGCAACTTACCACCCAAATGAATTTTACCTCCTTTTCTTCTCACTAATAGAGCTTTCATTTGGTGGTATTTCATTGCTGCTGACATTTTTACTTTTTTTGTTATTAATCGAAACTTAACGATTTTTTTGCAAAAAAATGACATTTTTCACTTTCAGCTGTAAAATTTTGCAAAAAAAACGACACCCATATATAAATTTTTCGCTAAATTTATTGTTCTACATGTCTTTGATAAAAAAAAAATGTTTGGGCAAAAAAAAAAAATGGTTTGGGTAAAAGTTATAGCGTTTACAAACTATGGTACAAAAATGTGAATTTCCGCTTTTTGAAGCAGCTCTGACTTTCTGAGCACCTGTCATGTTTCCTGAGGTTCTACAATGCCCAGACAGTAGAAAAACCCCACAAATGACCCCATTTCGGAAAGTAGACACCCTAAGGTATTCGCTGATGGGCATAGTGAGTTCATAGAACTTTTTATTTTTTGTCACAAGTTAGCGGAAAATGATGATTTTATTTTAATAATTTTTTCTTCTTACAAAGTCTCATATTCCACTAACTTGCGACAAAAAATAAAAAATTCTAGGAACTCGCCATGCCCCTCACGGAATACCTTGGGGTGTCTTCTTTCCAAAATAGGGTCACTTGTGGGGTAGTTATACTGCCCTGGCAATTTAGGGGCCCAAATGTGTAAGAAGTACTTTGCAATCAAAATGTGTAAAAAATGGCCTGCGAAATCCGAAAGGTGCACTTTGGAATATGGGCCCCTTTGCCCACCTTAGCTGCAAAAATGTGTCACACATGTGGTATCGCCGTACTCAGGAGAAGTTGGGGAATGTGTTTTGGGGTGTCATTTTACATATACCCATGCTGGGTGAGAGAAATATCTTGGCAAAAGACAACTTTTCCAATTTTTTTATACAAAGTTGGCATTTGACCTAGATATTTTTCTCACCCAGCATGGGTTTATGTAAAATGACACCCTAAAACACATTCCCCAACTTCTCCTGAGTATGGCGATACCAGATGTGTCACACTTTTTTGATGCCAAGGTGGGCAAAGGGGCACATATTCCAAAGTGCACCTTTCGGATTTCGCAGGCCATTTTTTACACATTTTGATTGCAAAGTTCTTCTCACACATTTGGGCCCCTAAATTGCCAGGGCAGTATAACTACGCCACAAGTGACCCCGTTTTGGAAAGAAGACACCCCAAGGTATTCCGTGAGGGGCATGGCGAGTTCCTAGAATTTTTTATTTTTTGTCGCAAGTTAGTGGAATATGAGACTTTGTAAGGAAAAAAGAAAAAAAAAGAAAAATCATCATTTTCCGCTAACTTGTGACAAAAAATAAAAAATTCTAGGAACTCGCCGTGCCCCTCACAAAATACCTTGGGGTGTCTTCTTTCCAAAATGGGGTCACTTGTGGCGTAGTTATACTGCCCTGGCAATTTAGGGGCCCAAATGTGTGAGAAGTACCTTGCAATCAAAATGTGTAAAAAATGGCCTGCGAAATCCGAAAGGTGCTCTTTGGAATATGTGCCCCTTTGCCCACCTAGGCTGCAAAAAAGTGTCACACATCTGGTATCGCCGTACTCAGGAGAAGTTGGGGAATGTGTTTTGGGGTGTCATTTTACATATACCCATGCTGGGTGAGATAAATATCTTGGCAAAAGACAACTTTTCCCATTTTTTTATACAAAGTTGGCATTTGACCAAGATATTTTTCTCACCCAGCATGGGTATATGTAAAATGACACCCCAAAACACATTCCCCAACTTCTCCTGAGTACGGCGATACCAGATGTGTCACACTTTTTTTGCAGCCTAGATGCGCAAAGGTGCCCAAATTCCTTTTAGGAGGGCATTTTTAGACATTTGGATCCCAGACTTCTTCTCACACTTTCGGGCCCCTAAAAAGCCAGGGCAGTATAAATACCCCACATGTGACCCCACTTTGGAAAGAAGACACCCCAAGGTATTCAATGAGGGGCCTGGCGAGTTCATAGAATTTTTTTTTTTCCATAAGTTAGCGGAAATTGATATTTTTTTTGTTTTTTTCTCACAAAGTCTCACTTTCCGCTAACTTAGGACAAAAATTTCAATCTTTCATGGACTCAATATGCCCCTCACGGAATACCTTGGGGTGTCTTCTTTCCGAAATGGGGTCACATGTGGGGTATTTATACTGCCCTGGCTTTTTAGGGGCCCTAAAGCGTGAGAAGAAGTCTGGAATATAAATGTCTAAAAATGTTTACGCATTTGGATTCCGTGAGGGGTATGGTGAGTTCATGTGAGATTTTATTTTTTGACGCAAGTTAGTGGAATATGAGACTTTGTAAGAAAAAACAAACAAAAAAAATATATATATTTCCGCTAACTTGGGCCCAAAAAATGTCTGAATGGAGCCTTACAGGGGGTGATCAATGACAGGGGGGTGATCAATGACAGGGGGGTGATCAATGACAGGGGGGTGATCACCCATATACACTCCCTGATCACCCCCCTGTCATTGATCACCCCCCTGGTAAGGCTCCATTCAGACGTCCGTATGATTTTTACGGATCCATGGATACATGGATCGGATCCGCAAAACACATGCGGACGTCTGAATGGAGCCTTACAGGGGGGTGATCAATGACAGGGGGTGATCAGGGAGTGTATATGGGTGATCACCCCCCTGTCATTGATCACCCCCCTGTAAGGCTCTATTCAGACGTCCGTATGATTTTTACGGATCCATGGATACATGGATCGGATCCGGAAAACACATGCGGACGTCTGAATGGAGCCTTACAGGGGGGTGATCAATGACAGTGGGGTGATCAATGACAGGGGGTGATCAGGGAGTGTATATGGGTGATCACCGCCTGTCATTTATCACCCCCCTGTAAGGCTCCATTCAGACGTCCGCATGTGTTTTGCTTATCCGATCCATGTATCCATGGATCCGTAAAAATCATACGGACGTCTGAATGGAGCCTTACAGGGGGGTGATCAATGACAGGGGTGTGATCAATGACAGGGGGTGATCAGGGAATCTATATGGGTGATCACCCGCTTGTCATTGATCACCCCCCTGTAAGGCTCCATTCAGACGTCCGTATGCGTTTTGCGGATCCGATCCATGTATCCGTGGATCCGTAAAAATCATACGGACGTCTGAATGGAGCCTTACAGGGGGGTGATCAATGACAGGGGGGTGATCAATGACAGGGGGGTGATCAGGGAGTCTATATGGGGTGATCAGGGGTGATCAGTGGTTCATAAAGGGTTAATAAGTGACAGTGTAGTGTAGTGGTGTTTGGTGGTACTTTACAGAGCTGCCTGTGTCCTCTGGTAGTCGATCCAAACAAAAGGGACCACCAGAGGACCAGGTAGCAGGTATATTAGACGCTGTTATCAAAACAGCGTCTAATATACCTGTTAGGGGTTAAACAAAATCACATCTCCAGCCTGCCAGCGAGCGATCGCCGCTGGCAGGCTGGAGATCCACTCGCTTACCTTCCGTTCCTGTGAGCAGGTGCGCGCGTTCCCAGGAAATCTCGGGTATCGCGAGATGACGCGCCGATGCGTCCAGGAGGAGTAAGTCAACCACCTCCCGGACGCATCGGTGCGTTAGGCGGTCGGGAGGTGGTTAAAGAAAGTGGACACTGTTCAATTAAATAACTCTGTGCAGGAATTGATGCAAACTGAGATTTCTCATATGGATCCTTTCAGCTTCTGATTACACAGCATGCACTGTCCCTGCACTCTCCCTATGCTTTCCCTACAGTGTGTAAAACTCTCCCTATGAACTCCTAACAATGGCCCTACACTGTCTGCAGTCTCCCAGCAAAGATTCTACAATAAAAGCTTTGTTAAACACTGTCCCTAGCTCTTGTCATGTCTTTCCCTATGCTCAGTTCACTGTAAAAGGGCTGAGACTGGGCTGGATTCGGAATTTTATAGAACTGTGACATCACAGCGGCTGGCTAGCTGATGACGGGCTGGCTGCACTGCATTATGGTTGATATCTTGTTCCCAGGCTTCTTACTTTCCCTTTGTAACACTTGTCATTGCCATTTTAGAAAAAAAATATATATATTTGTTACCACGAAGCTCCAGGAAATTCAGTTTCATTGCAAATCAAATTTTTCCTAAACTTCGGATCCAATTCCACTTTTGATGCCTAAATTTGCTGTATGCTAGTAATGACACCTTTTACTTAGTGATCCAATGCTTTATGCAAGAGATTTTTTTTTTAAATCAATATGTAAATGAACTGCATTGAGGGTGGGTCTGAGTCGTTCGGTGCACTGTTCATCATCCTACTCCCTCTTTCAGCTCCTCTTTCTCCATCTTGATTGACACAACCAGGCAAGATACCTGTGCAAGAACCTGGCCCTGTCAATCATGAGGGACGAGCTGGCTGACGAAGCAGGAGGATGCAGTTAACAGCTCATTCTCATATGGATTAAAAGTATGTTATCTCCAGAATGAAGAAACAGATCAATCACTGAATTTCCTGTTGATAGACTACCTTAAAAACATAACTTTTATTGGAATACCCCTAAATAAACCATACAGTCCTAAAAATGTGCAATCCCTCAAGAACTAATAAACCACATGCAGCGTGTAACAGAATTTATATTGACAAAAATCAAAAGCAATCAGAGCCTTGTACAGTAATTAGGAATAAGTATTAGAGATAACTCAAATGCAAAGCAAAAGGTGAAATCTTTGGCAAATCTACAGCAAACTCTATGAAAAGATTTGTAAATTATACAGTTAAAAATGTGTCCACATTGATTTAACCCTAACGTGAAAGAAACCAATAATCTTGTGTATATCATTACTAATACATAGCACAGTACATACTGGCTCCTTCCCCTCCCAAGTCTGTGGAGAGAACAAGGTTAAGGGCATATGCAAATCATACAAGGTAATACCTAGGCTTTCTAAACTAATACAAGGCAAAATAGGCCCATTAGGCTGGTTTCACATGGGCGTTGCGGAAAAAGATGCAAGTGCATTGCGGGAAGATGCACAATTTTTCTACATCATTACTTCTATTTTTGTTAGCCATTAAAAGGTATCAAACCTGCAATTTGTTTTTCTTAATGAGAGCACTAAACTGCAAAACATTGTAATGCGTTTTGCACACTCGTGAGAAAAATCGTCATGTTTGGTACCCAAACCTGAACTTCTTCACAAAAGTTCGGGTTTGGGTTAGGTGTTGTGTAGATTGTATTATTTTCCCTTACAACATGGTTATAAGGGAAAATATTAGCATTCTTAATACAGAATGCATAGTACAATAGCGCTGGAGGGGTTAAAATAGGTAAATAATATAACTCACCTTAATCTACTTGTTCGCGCATCCTGGCTTCTCTTCTTTCTTCTTTCTTCCGGACCTGGGTAAAGGACCTTTGATGACATCACTGCGCTCATCACATGGTCCATCACACGATCCATCGCCATGGTGATGGATCATGTGACAGACCATGTGATAAACGCAGTGACGTCACCACAGGTCCTTTTCCTGTGCACAGCAAAGATGAAGACAGAAGAGAACTAGGGCTGCGCAATCAAGTGGATTAAGGTGAGTTTATAATTTTTTCAACCCCTCCAGCCCTATTGTACTATGCATTCTGTATTAAGAATGCTATTATTTTCCCTTATAACCATATTATACCCAGAATTTCACCCAGGGAGCCCCCCTTATAAGAGCATCGGAGCAGTTCATGCTCCAATGCTCTCCTTTGCCCTGCACTGAATTTCGCAGGGCAAAGGGATTTTGTGGAGTTCCAGTTACGAACCGGCACTGATAGGCGGACTTTAGCGCTGCCCTAGCCTGTAAGACGTCACCAAACACACTGCTGGGCGGAAGCATCCGCCCGGCAGTGTGTTATAGTAAATAAAAGAGCCCAGGACAAGAATTGTGAAGGGCAAAGGAGAGGATCGGAGTATGAGCATATGTCAGGTGGGGATGCCTGGGTGAAATTATGGGTATGTCCGGGTTCAGCTCTGAACCCGGACATCCCCTTTAAGGGTTCTTGTTCCAGGACAACATCAGTCTTGTATAAAGAAATCTCCATGCCCCCGAAAATTACTTAAAGGGGTTGTCCCACAAAAAATGTTCTACAGTTTTCAAACCAAATTGTATTCAATAAAATCTGTATAGTGGCGCTTCATTTCTTATTTATTTGACCTGCTCACTGAGAAGGCCGCACATGCTCAGTTTCATCCTTCAACTGCCTTCTGAGCTGTGATTGGGAGAGCATGTACACGCCCCCTTAGCTTCAGCAGAAAAGACACTACCCTTGAGCTGTCAGCTAAAAGGGGTTCTGCAGTTTGTTTAAACTGATCGGCCGGGGTCCGACACCCGGGGTCCCTGCCGATCAGCTGTTTGAGAAGGCAGCGGCTCTCCAGGAACGCTGTGGACTTCTCACTGTTTACTGCAGGCCCAGTGAAGTCACGACTAGTATCAACTGGCCTGGGTGCGGCTAAGCTCCATTCAAGTGAACTGAGCTTAGCCCCGCCCAGGCCAGTTGATACTAGTCGTGACATCACTGGGCCAGCGATAAACAGTGATAAGGCTGGGGCGCTGCTATAGCGCTGCTGCCTTCTCAAAAAGCTTATAGCCAGGGGTCCCTGGTGTCGGACCACTGCCGATCAGATGCTGATGATCTATCCAGAGGATAGATCATCAGTTTGAACAAAATGCAGAGCCCCTTTAATATATATCTAGCAGAGCAATGAATGGGGAGATCTCTGGATCCATGTGAGGTACAGGGCTGGTTCTAGCTTTGTTAGATAGAGATTGTCATGTTCTATATGGTATCTGAGTTTCATTTTTTACATTTTTCATTTAATGGAAGTAATGCAATGTAAAGGCATCAGCTATTTAAAAGAGATAAAATACCCAGGACAAACCAATGTGGAGGCCCTTTGCATGTTATCCCTCTGGTCTACATTACTAGACACTCGAGAAATCCACATTTCCCCCTTCCTATGCTTGGGAAGCAGGAAACTCTTGGCATAGGAGCCACTGAGCATGGACCCCTTGTGCTTGCTAGTGATTTAATCTCTCTAAACATTCTTGTACAGGGCTTCCATATGGGGGCTGAATGCAGCAAGACCTGCTGTGCACAGAAGCAGGTAAGCAGCGCCTCCATGACTTGTTCCAAATCATTCTGTACTTTACAATTCAGTGGTTAGATGTGGGCATGGACTGTGAAGGAAGCAGGAGCCATGATGTGGCATTGTTCAACCTCATACCCCAACCCTGGGTGCTAAGTTATGGGCCACATTGTACTCTACAGTATAAACAATTAGGTATCAAGTCCCCCTCTACAGCCCCATATATATTGTGTATTTCTGGACTATAAGATGTGCCTGACTGTAAGAGTACATGGGTGCAGGTTAACACACAGAAGATACACATGATTTTCCGTGCTGATTTCCGAGCTGTACACTTGCTACCTTGTGTGAGGTGTCTATTGTGGTACTTGTGGTTCGCCGCGGGCATCCTCCACCGTATGCATTTTGCTGGGGATCGCCATTAGCAACGGGCCACAAGTGCAGGATTTGCTCCCCTATATATATGCACGACTGTATGTGGGTTTGAGCACCTCCTGCTAATGCCACCCTGTCTTTTTAGTTTGTATATATAGATTCCTGGAGGTGTATAAACTCCAATTCAAATGTGCCTGTTTTCCATCTACAGGCCACATTTAGGTGCACCTGTGAGGCCTGGGCCATATCAGCCAGTCTTGAGTGGGACTCGCAGACTCCTCCCTCCTCCCATTGCAAGCATGGCTACATGCTGGAGGTAACTGGTGAGCTGTTTGTGAGTCGGCCTCATGCTCCTGTAATTTGCACACTGGATCCTGGTATCGCCCATACGGCTCAGGTAGGAGAGTGTTAGGTCCCGGGCTACTTGAGAAACCTTGGCGTGGTGCCCGGGCTTAGACATGTTCTACACCGTAGGACATGTTGACTAATCTCTCAATTTTAAAATCAGTTTGAGGGTTTAGTGAGACTGCAGAGTGCACCTGTCTTTGCTATTGTTTTGTTATATTGGAATAAAGATAAAGATCACTTCTTGTACGGATGTAAGTTCATTCAAGTAAAGCTGTTAAACTTTATAAAGTCTGGACTCCACTTATTCACTTATTCTCCACCTCCACCATTACTTTCCCCATTTATTGCTTCGGAGACTAACCCTGGGGACCGACAATTTCCAGGTAGGAGCACCCTGGGACACAATCGGCCCTGGGGGGCGGCACTTTGAAAATAACAATTATCGAATCTCATCCACTTTGCTGGTACTGTATTATTCTACAATTTTTCCAAACTTGAATCTATTGGAAAAAATCATGCACAATCCACAAGAGGTGTAAATACCCTCAGATGCACATACATACATAGCTTTGCTACACAGCTGACATATAAAAATACTGCACTGCTCTACACATCTAAAAAACACAGCTGTTATGCATATACATCAAACACATACACACACTATTATATTTATAAAAAATCTAGGAGAAGGACCCGTCTTCGCACAGGTAGAGTTAATCTATTTCATTTAATATTTGTGTGGCGTTAAAAGATATCGACAGTATCCACTAGAACAGTGACATCTACAGTACCCCCCTTAACAGTGACCTCCACAGCCCCCACCCTTTAACACTGACCCCCCCCCCACAGTGCCCCATCATCTTAAAATAGGACCTACACAGCAGCACACAGCAGCCCACCCCTTAACTTTGACCTTCACAGCAGCCTGCCCCCTTGACAGTGACCTCTACAGGGGGCCGCCCCTTAATAGTGACCTCTACAGCACCCGTCCCTTAACACTGACCATAGGTTACAGTCCCATTAACTGACCTCCACCATTCCCTCCCTTCTTAACAGAGACCTCTACAGTGACTGCCCCTTTAATAGTGGCCTCCACAGTCCCCTCCTCCCTTAACAGTGACCTACCCAGTGCCTGCCCCTTTAACAGTGACCTCCACAGCGGCTGCTCCTTTATTAGTGAGCTCCAGAGTACCCCATCTTGTTAACAGATTTCCACAATAACCCCCCCTTAACAGTGACCTCCACAGAGCTCCGTTCCCTTAAAATGTGACCTCCACAACACCCCGCCCCCTTAACAGTGACCTCTACAGCTCCCCGTCCCTTAACACTGACCTCCATAGCGGACTATCGCTTTAACTGTGACCTCCACAGCGGCCCGTCTTTTTAACAGTGAACTCCACAGCAGCCGTCCCTTTATTAGTGACCATCCTTAACAGTGATTTCCACAACGCCCCCTTTACAATGGCCTCTACAGCAATCTTCCCCTTAACACTGACCTCCAAAGCAGACCGTCCCCTTAACTGTGACCTCCAGCTTTCAGACTCCCTGTCCTCCGTCCGGCGCATTGTCTGGACGGACACAGGGATGTCCTTTTGAACATCTCACTCTCACACAGCAGCAATGTGCTTTCTGAGCGTGAGCTGCAGGGAGAAAGTCACTGTCCCTCCCACCCCTGCATCTGACAGATGTTGATTTTTACCTTAATTTTTTCATTCCCTGATGGCTGCGGAGTGGGAGGGGACATGGCTTAGTGGACCTTGGTTACAGGGTTTTTTAGTCTGTCTTTTGAGGGTGGACTGAATGGCCAACCTACCTGCCCCCTTAACTGTGACCTCCACAGCACTCCGCTCCCTTAACAGTGTCATCGCCTTTAAAGCTAACCTACTGCAAAGAAGAAAAATGTCTGGGTTGTTATGGAAACCTGGTTTAAAACTGTGTGTATGTGGAGACTAAGGGCCAGTGAGCTTCTATTGGCTGATAAGAAACATGTGACTGTTTGTATGACAGTTGGAATATGAAGAGAAAGACCTGCAGGCTTCTATTGGCTAATGCATTTATTTGGGAATATCTCGGGAACGGTACGTCCTAGAGAGCTGAGACCCGGTCTAAAACCTTCCCTGACACCTGATGTACCTGTGTGCCAAATTTCGTCATTGTAAATGTGATGGTTCGGATTCCTGTAGCGGACATACACACACACACTCAGCTTTATATATTAGATCAACCTTTACAATGTTATGATGGGGAGTGTCTGGAACCAGAAAGAAAATACTGTGGAGTAAGTGTAGAGAAATTTGATGTTTTTAATACTGTAGATTGTTTTTAATGATTGAAAAAAACCCATAAAATAACCTATTAAAAAGATCACATTTAACCACACCTATACCACAGAATTCTCTTCCTGGTTCTGGCACCTCCCACTCATTACATCATACGGGTCCTCTGTACTGTAGCATGGAGATGGCTCCTCTTCAAGATCTCAGCACAGATTATACAGATGGGTGTTGTATAGGTAGTACAGTGTTAATTTTATACATCAAGTATCAAAATAATGTCAGTGTGACTGTAAGGCAGAGAGAAGTGTGCAGAGGTACATCATTAAGGAAGCAGTCAGGAAAGTAAATTCCTTAGCATCTCATGTACTTAATATTTTTTTTAAAATATAAATTAACTAGGAGTAGTGCGGCTGTTTTTTCTTCTTTCGGGAATTTGATTCCACTTAGCAGGTCATGTGGACATTTCATCACGTGGTGGCAGTAACCCCCTAAGGAGATACTGCAGAGGATTGAGTGGTGGTGGCCCTGATGAGATGTTGTGTCTTGGATTACTCCCTCAAGCCACCGATCCCTGGGGTTCAGTGCAGTAAAAAGGTGGTGTGAAAGCATCAGGCAGACATAGGAGAACCACAAACATCTTTCTTTACTAAGTGCAAAGAATGGATTACAGTACATCCTGCTGTTGTCTGTACTGCCGCAAATTTTGTATAGAAAACCTATCAGGAATCCCTGATCGAGTGACGCACCGCGCCGCCATAGTCACGTGGGATGCCACGTAGGTCCTTGCAGAGCAAAGTAAAGAACAAACCGGCTTGGAGCGATAAAGTACCCAATCTGTTTTATGCAGACCACAATCAATATGAAGTGTTTGGAAACAGATACAGCCCTGCATATATGCAACTAAATATTGAAAACTAGCAATTAAACCCTATAACATAGGCATAAGAATGTTGTATACAACAGAACCAGCAGAGCATGAGTAACTGTTTCCTCCTTATAAAGTGAGAAGTTTTATGCCTGGAACTCTTATCTATTGATATACAACGATTATCTTAGTATCGACATAGCAGGCAAACGTTCAGCCTACGTGATACTCACCTCTATCTTTACATTCCTTATTACTTTTATTTATCCTCTGGACTCCATATTAGTGCACCTGCATTTAATCAATGTTTCTGTGCACCGCAACCAACGGTTCTCATATATTTTATTTGTTTTTACAACACCTTTTATGTATTTAGCAGCACTTTGATGTACTCAGTTTGCATTTTATAATCCTTGTACTCAGCTTATACCAAGTATGTTTGTGTACTCAGCTTGCCCTCAGCACTTCTATATACCCAGTTTGCACGCAGCACTTTCATGTACTCAGCCTGCATATAGCACTTTGAACCTAGTACTCAACTTGCACGCAGCACTTTTATGTACCCAGTTTGCACGCAGCACTTTTATGTACCCAGTTTGCACGCAGCACTTTTATGTACCCAGTTTGCACGCAGCACTTTCATGTACTCAGCTTGCATATAGCACTTTGAACCAAACTTACATTCAGCTTGCATCTAATCGTATATTACTTACTCCACACTACATAGGGTTTATACCTACTCAGTCCACAAACCATCTACATAGACACTTGATCTATTTGTGAAAACAACATCACAGGTAGATACAAAGACAAGCCACATCATCATCGAAACAAACAGTATATAATTCAAGATCTTCATAAAAGAAGAGGACAAGTCCTCACTAGCTAATATATCACACTTTTCAAGATACCATTAATACGACAGCTCCTGTTCCTGTTTTTATGTTATTAATAAAATTAGTTTTTAGATTAAAACAATTGTTCCATTGTATACCAGTAGTGATGTCCCAAATAGTTCGCTGGCGAATAGTTCCCGCCGAACATAGCTTGTTCGCGTTCACTGCTGCAGGCTAACATATGCGATGTTCGGTCCGCCCCCTATACATCATCATTGAGTAAACTTTGACCCTGTACCTCACAGTCAGCAGACACATTCCAGCCAATCAGCAGCAGACCCTCCCTCCCAGACCCTCCCACCTCCTGGACAGCATCCATTTTAGATTCATTCGGAAGCTGCATTCACAGTGAGAGGAGGGAGAGTAGCTGCTGCTGATTCAATAGGGAAAGCGTTAGCTAGGGCAGTGTTCTGTGTCCACAGACTCATCTGCTGTAAGGACAGCGTCCTGACAGCACCCCAAAAAGCCCTTTTCAGGGCTGGTACATCAGTCTGCTTTTTTGCAGTTGCCTGGCTGCCCGTGTGTGAGAGGCTGCAGGCTCAGTCATAGACAGCACTGTGTGCACACCATTCATACAGGGTGTGACAGAAAATACCTCGCAGATTTTTTTTTAAATATTTAATATTTTTCTGTGACATAATCACATTTGCAAGCCCGTGTGTGTCAGGCCCAGGCAGACTGTATACTGGCTAGTGGCTAGGCCTCCACTCATACGGTTACAGGGTGTCTCATTCACTCAAATACCTTGCAGATAAAAAAAATATAATATGAAAAATGTTTCTGTGATATAATCACATTTGCAAGCCCGTGTGTGTCAGGCCCACACAGACTGTACTGTGCCCACTGCCCCCCACTTATATAGGGTGGCACAGTACCTTGCACGCAAAGTACCACTTCACATAAAAAAAAAAGATGACAGGCAGAGGCAGGCCACCCCGCAGGGGCCATCGTGTTTGTGGTGCTGTGATTTCCACTGGCCCTGAAATAATGCCCAGTGTTCGGAGGCCACGTACCCTGAACCCAAAAAATTTGGAGAAAATAGTTGACTGGCTTACACAGGACACCCAATCTTCAACAATCTTGACGCACCATGCTCCTCCAGCTCAGCTTTGGTCACCTGCTCTCAAGTTACCACTCTCCCGCCCGCCGCCACCACCAACACCACTACCACCACAGCCACCACAGCCGCTTCACTTGATCCCTCAGAGGAGTTATTTACACATCAGTTGTATGAAATTAGTGATGCACAACCATTATTGCCAGGGGATGTAGATAAAAGGGATATGTCTCAGTCAGGCAGCATTACACACATGGACGTACAGTGTGATGATTGCTGTTCCTTTGCTGAGGTGTCAGATACAAGTGAAGCGGTTGATGATGACGATGTGTCCGTGGATGCCACGTGGGTGCCCGCTCAAAGAGAAGAAGAAGAGGGGGAAAGTTCAGAAGGGGAGACAGAGAGAAGGAGGAGACGAGTTGGAAGCAGGGGGAGGTCGTCGCAAGGAGCTAGTGGCACAGTCAGACAGCATGTATCGGCACCCGGGGTCAGCCAGACAGCACGCCAATAAACGCATGCTGTTGCCACCACCAGAACGCCGTTATTGCAAAGCTCAGCAGTGTGGCATTTTTTTTTGTGTGTCTGCCTCTGACAAGATGCCATTTGCAACCTGTGCCAAAAGAAACTGAGTCGTGGGAAATCCAACACCCACCTAGGTACAACTGCTTTGCGAAGGCACATGATCGCACATCACAAACGACTATGGGATCAACACATGATGATGAGTAGAAGCAGCACACAAGCTCAAAGCCACCATCCTCCTCCTGGTCCAGCATCTTCAGCCACGTCAACCACTGCTGTCCTCCTTGCCCCCTCTCAACCACCCGCCACTCCGCCTTTCACCTTGAGCAGTTCCATCTCATCTGCCCACAGTCAGGAGTCTGTAAAGGAAATGTTTGAGCGTAAGAAGCCAATGTCACAGAGTCACCCCCTTGCCCGGCTTCTGACAGCTGGCTTGACGGAACTCTCAGCCCGCCAGCTTTTACCATGCCAGCTGGTGGAGTCTGAGGCCTTCAAAAAATGTGTCACTATTGGGACACCACAGTGGAAGGTACCCGGACAATTTTTTTTTCAAATAAGGCAATCCCAAACCTCTACTCAGTGATTGAAAAGGAAGTCATGGCATCTCTGGCATACAGTGTTGGGGCAAGGGTCCATCTGACCACTAATACCTGGTCTGTAAAGCACGGTCAGGGCAGGTATATCACCTACACTGCGCATTGGGTCAACCTGTTGACGGCTGCCATACATGGAATGTGTGGCTCTGCAGCGGAGTTGGTGACACCGCCACGACTTGCAGGCAGGCCTACTGCCACCTCCTCTACTCCTCCTACTCCATCCTCTTCCATAACCTTCTTGGCTGAGTCCTCTTCTGCTGCGGTGTCTGGCTGCACATCAACTGAATCCCCCCAGCTCCCCAGGGGCTATTCCACATCCCGGATACGACAGTGTCAGGCTGTCTTGGGGTTGACTTGCCTGAAAGCAGAGAGCCACACCGGACCAGCACTCCTGTCTGCCCTGAACGCACAGGTGGATCAGTGGCTGACCCCGCACCAACTGGAGATCGGCAAAGTGGTGTGTGACAATGGAAGCAATTTGTTGGTGGCATTGAATTTGGGCAAGTTGTCACATGTGCCGTGCATGGCACATGTGTTGAATCTCATCGTACAACGCTTTGTGTCTAACTTACCAGGCTTACAGGACGTCCTCAAGCAGGCCAGGAAGGTGTGTGGCCATTTCAGGCATTCCTACACGGCCATGGCGCACTTTTCAGACATTCAGCGCCAAAACAACATGCCAGTGAGGCGCTTGATTTGCGACAGCTCGACACGTTGGAATTCCACACTCCTAATGTTCGACCGCCTGCTCCAACAAGAAAAAGCTGTCAACGAGTATTTGTATGACCGGGGTGCTAAAACAGCCTCTGCGGAGCTGGGAATTTTTTTGCCACGTTACTGGATGCTCATGCGCAATGCTTGTAGGCTCATGTGTCCTTTTAAGGAGGTGACAAACCTAGTCAGTCGCACCGAAGGCACCATCAGCGACCTCATCCCATTAGTTTTCTTCCTGGAGCGTGCCCTGCGAAGAGTGCAGGATCAGGCTATAGATGAGCATGAAGAGGAAGAGTTGTGGTCACCATCACCACCAGAAACAGCCTTGTCATCATCGCTTGCCGGACCTGCGGCAACGCTGCAAGAGGAGTATGAGGAAGAGGAGTCAGAGGAGGAATGTGGCTTTGAGGAGGAGGAATACGAACCACAGCAGGCATCCCAGGGTGCTCATTGTTGTCACCTATCTGGGACCCGTGGTCTTGTACGTGGCTGGGGGGAAGAACAGACCGTCAATGACATCAGTAAGGAGGAGGAACGGGAAATCAGTAGCTCGGCATCCAACCTTGTGCAAATGGGGTCTTTCATGCTGTCATGTCTGTTGAGGGACCCTCGTATAAAAAGGATGAAGGAGAACGACCTGTACTGGGTGGCCTTGCTACTAGACCCCCGGTATAAGCAGAAAGCGGCGGAAATGTTACCAAATTACCGGAAGTCAGAAGGGATGCAGCAGTTCAAAACCAAACTAAAAAATATGCTTTACACAGCTTATAAGGGGGATGTCACAGCACAACGGGAATCTAACTGGGGAAGAGGTCAAAGTAATCCTCCTCCTACCGCGACCACGGCGGCAAGGACAGGACGCTTTACAGATGTGTTGTTAATGGAGGTCATGCAGAGCTTTTTCAGTCCTACACATCCCCACAACCCTTCGGGATCCAGCCTTAGAGAACGACTCGACCGACAGGTGGCAGACTACCTCGCCTTAACTGCAGATATCAACACTCTGAGGAGCGATGAACCCCTTGACTACTGGGTGTGCAGGCTAGACCTGTGGCCTGAGCTATCCCAGTTTGCGATAGAACTTCTGGCCTGCCCCGCTTCAAGTGTCCTGTCAGAAAGGACCTTCAGTGCAGCAGGAGGCATTGTCACTGACAAAAGAAGTTGCCTCGGTCAAAGTAGGGGATACGTTTAACTAACAAAAGGCCTGACATGCCTTGGCCTCAAAATGCATAGCGGATGACTTTTGTGAATTCTCCGCCACCAACTAGGGTTTAAGCCGCAATGTTTTAGTCACCTTTCTGCCTTGAAAACATCAATTTTTCTGGCCGCTGCTACAACAGCGGCTGCAACAATAACATTGTTTTTCAGGCATGTGTACATGCCTAATTTTTCTGGCCTCTGGTGCTGCAAAAATGGCACACACAAGTGTCAATTCCCCTTTCGTGGTCGTTACCTTGTTGTGGTGAAGGGGCTTGCGTATAACAATGAAGCGATCATCACCTCTATGAGTGTGTTGGCAATGTTGCCACATTCCAGATGATAAGGCCGTTGCTTCATTATGATCAGACCAAAAGCGATCGGGACGGCTGGATGTTTTTTCATAGAAAAAAATACAATTTTTTTATTTATCTTTTTTTAAGTTGTATGGGTGGGTTTTTAATACATAAAATAAAAATAAAAAATCATAATAAAGTCTCTTAATAGTTCATTAGAAATAATGCAGACAATTTAAAAAATCCCCAACAATTCCAATACAAAGCAAGTACAAAGCTCAGAACTAAATTATTCCAGGATGTCGTAATGGTTCGTTAATTCGACAATGGTTAATCAATTCGACACACGTCCCCGGATAGGGGACGTAACAGGGATTAAACTGATAGGAATAGGACTAGTTAAGACACCACTCATATAGGGTGTCACAGCACATTGCTCCGTGCACGCGCAGTGCCCCAACTTTGGAGTAAGAGGACCGACCAAGCTGCTTTTTCCATCTCCCGGTTCCTAAAATCACTTTAGTTTGGTGTATCAGAGTTTGGTCTGTCACTGTGAAGGCAGTCGAAGATACCCGCCCAATTTTTTTTTTTTCACAAAAGGCAATCCCACCCTGATATGGGACGTAACAGGGATTAAACTGATGAGAAGAGAGAACAACAGGAAATACCACTCATATTGGGTGGGACAGTAAATTTCACGGCGCAGACGCAGTGACCGTGGCGTGGATTCAAAGGGGAGGGAGCCAGCAATTTTTTAACCATCTCCCCGTTCGAAAAATCTATTTAATAAATGGACCTCAGATTGGGGACATAACAGGGATTAAACTGATGAGAAGAGAGAACTACAGGAAATACCACTAATATCGGGTGTGACAGTAAATTGCACGGCGCAGACGCAGTGACCGTGGCGTGGATTCAAACAAAGGGTAGAGAGCCAGAGTTTTTTTAACCATCTCCCCGTTCGAAAAATTTATTTAATAAATGGACCCCAGATTGGGGACATAACAGGGATTAAACTGATGAGAAGAGAGAACTACAGGAAATACCACTCATATCGGGTGGGACAGTAAATTGCACAGACGCAGTGACCGTGGATTCAAACAAAGGGGAGGGAGCCAGCGTTTTTTTAACCATCTCCCCATTCGAAAAATCAATTCAATTCACCTTTCTGCGACCCTTGGTGTTGTACGTGGCTGGGTGGAGGAAGAAACCTTCAATGACATCAACAGGACATGGCTAGCTTGGTATCCAACCTTGTGCAAATGGGGAGTTTGCGGTTGGGCAAATGGACTGTTTGCGGTTGTTTGCGGTGCATTAAAAGGGGAGTTTGGTCTGTCAATGTCTGTTAAGCGGGCGTAACCCTTACACTACCTGATCGATACAACATTATACCTGATCGTATACACACACTGGATGTTTTAAATCACATTGTTCAAAAAAAAAATTGGATTGTTAGGTGATTTATGCCCTTTATGGATTAAAATCCAACTCTGAGTCAACTATGTAATTTTCCATGGGAGTTTTGCCATGGATCCCCCTCCGGCATGCCACAGTCCAGGTGTTAGTCCCCTTGAAACAACTTTTCCATCACTATTGTGGCCAGAAAGAGTCCCTGTGGGTTTTAAAATTTGCCTGCCTATAGAAGTCAATGGCGGTTCGCCCGGTTCGCACGTTTGCGAACGGAAAATTCTATGTTTGCGACATCTCTACTGCTGCTGCATGTCCTGCTGAATTGGTCCTAACTATATGTGGGCCTCATTCTATACTATTTTCAAATATCCTCTGTTGGATGCTGCCGCCTGTCCAGACTTCTGATATATCTGAGTCATCTAGGGTCATAAAAACACTTGATGTACTACTGCTGCTGCTGCAAGTCCTGCTGATTTGAGCTTAGCTATATGTGGGCTTCATACTATACCATTTTAATATATCCTCTGGTGGATGCAGCTGACTGTCCTGATCTTTATGAGTCATCTAGGGGCCTAATGAGACTACAATTTGTGCTTTGATGTGTATACTATTTTTCTATAAATTTAACTACATAGTTTACATTTCAATGCTGATGTCTTACAGGTTTACAGTTTATTTTGGCCTTAAATTGTAGCTTTAATACTATTTCTTTAGTACACTTACAAAATTAAATACATTATTTGTATTAGATAATATTATTGGAGCCACCAATTGGAAAATTAAGTAATGTGTTTATATATTTTTCTGCTCCGTATTCTTTTTCTTTTAATTTCATAAACAACAATGCAGAAATATTTATCTTCTGCTTCTGTAAAAATTATGTTAGAGCGAAATATTCAATAGATTGACCTGAGTCCTAAAATGTGTGTAATAAATGTTATAAACACTTTTAAGTGTAGAACTGATAAGTAAAAGGTGGATATTTAAGATATATGTAAATATAAACTTTATTATCCTGATTGGAAATAACTCAAATTTTTTTGGGGGAAAAAATCTTACTAAAACCACAATCAAAATCCTTTGAAATGTTTAACAGTGAAAGTAGGTGCTTTTTTAAAAAGCACAATGAAAAGGGAACTCAAGACATTGGTACTGAACATTTGTTTACAATACCCTTATGAAAAAACATATAATATTTATTTAATTTTGATCTATGAAAAATGTATATGCTAGGGAGCTTATAGATCGGACTCTGGAGCAATGTCAGAATTTTATGTTGTTGGATGATTCAGGATTTAACATGTTCCAGAGTGATAGGCTCAACAAAAAAAGATGATGATGAAGTGATTCACCCATCATGCCTAGTGCCTACTGTACAAGCCTGTGGGTCCAGTGCTATATTGTGGCGTTGCTACCGTTGTTCAAGTGTATGTTCAGCATTGAGCAACAGTATGTTTTGAAAGAATTAGGTCACAGGACTAATTCAACAGATCAAGTGACCCGGTTATTAATACATTAATTAATGTTTTCTGCCGTGATGCCATGAGCAGTCTTCAAGAAGACAATGCCATCATGCATCTTGTATCAAATGTGAACTGGTGGTTCAGGGAGCATTAGATTTTTACGACAGCATATATTTTTTTAATAATAGTGTACTTAACGGTTATTTAATTCCCTTATTCGGAATAGTTATGAATCATAACTTTTGAGTCTACATTTTACTACAGTGTTAACTGTAAAACATGAAGGTTCTTAATCCTGCATAGGCAACCAGCATGGATCACTTTTTCTACTTTGCACAATAACAAGTCTTGATTGTAGAATTCTAAAAACATGGTTTGGATTGTTCATATTCATGCATGTGCTGTGTTAATTATGTAATGTCAATATTTAGACAAAGAAATATGTATATAAATAATAATATTTAAAAAAAGAATCATGTGTTGTTAGGTTTCATTTGCAAAATTAATTTATTTTACTTTATTTTATTTTATTATGTTTTATTTTAAAAAAAATTGGGTTTGGGGCGCCAGTGTTGTGGTTCACGATGTAGCAAGTTGTGGATCGCATGTGGCCTTCCCTTGTCAAAAGGTCTTGTGCACTAAAAATTGTACTGGACTTATTAATAAACCTAATGAAAAAACTGTATTTTTTTTTTATGTTTTTTTTTTTTTTTGCTACGGATTAAGGTTCGAACATGGTGTTGTCTGTTGTCCTGGGAGGGATGGCTGACTTCCGTGTTGACCTATCTACATGGTTGAGTCTGACTGGCGTTATACTCATCCGTGTGACAATCGGGTTTTGTTAATGAAGCCTGAATGACACATGTATATAGGGATAGTTACTTTTATATATGTTTTTAAAATATTGACAATTATGTAATGATAATTTGCACATGCAAAATATATATAGACACAGCTTTAAAAAATTTTTTTTTTTAAATACCTACTAAATAATGTTCCTCACCAGTTTCAGAATTCTTATACTCTGAGTCATGTGCAATGCCAGGACATTTACATTTTTTTGTAGTGCGCTATAAAGAATCCGTGCTTAGTTTTTACAACATGCCTTTACCATTTTGCTTATTATTTTCTTTTTTTTTTTTTTTTTTGTGGGGTATCCACAATTATTTCTAAATAAATTTGATATTAGTTCCCAGTCTTATTAATTGAGCTCTTTTAATAATATTAAAGTTTTTGTTACTAATGATTTAATTGTCTGGATACAAATTTTTATTCTTACAACACAAAAATATTATTTATTTATTTTAAATATTATCAATCCGTCAAGTTTATGTCAATTTTAAAAATAATGTATTTATGTTGAAAGTAGTTATTTCTTGTATTTATAGGTGAAACTTGATGTCTTCAATTGTTTTTATTTAAAAAAAATTGGATTAACGAATAATAGAGAAAAAATTGGAATTTTCTTTTACACTTAACGCTAAAAACGAATAACATTTTGCCGTCTGTCCCTGCAGAGTGAGTCAGGGCTATGTGTAGACCTTAAACTACAACATTAACTAACCATATGCCTGCTGCTGGTTTGTCAAGATGATTCGGAGATTAACGGTGGATTATAAGTCCTACACCAACCATAAATGCTGATATTATCCAATTGCTTAATAATTATTTGTAGGCCATATACTCAACGATTATCAAGGACTACAGCTATTATCAATACAAGTTCTGTGTAGGACAAATAATGTCCCTTTTATATGTACCTGCAGGTGATGTTTGTCAGTCTACTGATGAGTTTGTGATGGAGTATAGGGCCTTACTGTAACCTAATGTTTTTAAATTAATAAGAAAACTTAAATTAATCAAATAAAAACAAATACACAATATATTTTAACCATTAAAATAGTATATTAATAAAAAATTAACAAAATAAAATAAATTAACAATGTGCCTTAAGGCAAGGCCTTTAATTGATTATGGAGGTTCATGAGCTCCTCCATGGCCTTGTTGTGCTGCTCCTCCAAAACAGCCATCCGCAGCTTGATCTCCCTTATTTTTCGGCAGTGCTGCTCCCGGAACTGCCTGATTAGGGTGCTATGGTCCCGTTGAAGGACCTTCATTTTTTGGGTTTAAAAAAATAAATAAAAAAATAAATAAAATTAGATATATAGAGTCTTTACACTTGAGTAAAAGAGCCATGTATGGCGACTGTGGCAAAGTACGACGGGGTTGGCAGGTCGTTGGCACAATAGTGTTCTTGTTATAACTTTATTTTTGCCATAATTATTAAAAATTTATTTTAACAATATTATATTTAGAAACTAAGGATTGAAGTTGCTATATGCACTGTAGTAAACCAAAGGGGAGAATCAGGGATGCTCGGTATGTCTCAAAGGGAATGTATGCCTCAGGGAGATAATTTACGTTAATCAGTACGTCTGGAATCAGCACACCTGTTATGTTTCTGGGGTTTTGTCTTTAATATTGATTTTCGAACGGGTTTTAAATAGTAAACATAGACATTGGGTGGGACAGGTCTCACCCGTACTCCATCCTATGTTCTCATAACGGTGCTGTTAAAAAGGCTGCTAAGATAAAGTGTGGTCAGGCCATCCCAACGCAGAACAATCTGAGAAGGGAACCAGAACGGTGACAGACTGTAAAGAGGGTTGCGATAGTACTGTCTTGTTACCCTGCTTGTAATGAACTGTAAGTGTGGGACTTTCTGTTATCCAATATAACTAAACTAATACGTGTGTGTGAATGAGTTTAAACAACAAAAGCACATATTTACCCTCCTTGTGTGGGGCGGTGACAACTCTGTCATCATCCTCTTCCTCCGACTCATCATCCTCCAAAACTGGGGGGGGGGGACTCTGGTAGGGCTGACGGTCCAGCCTCTTCCTCCTCCATTGAAACCCCCTCCTGTGGAGGTGCAGGGGCATTTGTGGGCCCTGAGGGTCCTGGATGCTGCTCCTCCTCCCCCTCAGACGCAGAGACCTCCCATGAATCCCTACTGGCAGGCCTGCGTCTGACAGAGGGAAGGCGAGCACCTATAATAACAAATTTGACTTATGTAAGAATAATAATCACAAATAATAAATGTACCTCAGCATTACGTTACTTTTGTTTATTTCACCAACACTCAGTAATCATTGTACCTGGACAGTGAGTATCCCGGATCTGGCGGATTCGCGGTAGATGCCGCCGCTTGAGATCCGACCATTTCTTAAGCATGGCCAATGGGGTGTGTTTCCCGCCATGCTCCCTCCTCAACTCCATCCTTATGTCATGCATGATGAGCTTCTTGTCCGTGTGGGAACGGAGGTCATCATAACCTCTCTCTAACAGGCGCTGCGTGATTAAAAAAGGAATCATTTAATCAAAAACATTTAATAAAACTAATATTACGCAACTGTAACATTAGCAGAAGTGGATTACGTCAGGCTATTCCAGGAAGTTGAACAAGCGGTCGGATCCGTCCTGCCGCTAGTTCATTTATGCCCCCAGACAGTGGCACAGCTAGAAATGACTTTGCCCCACAGCTAAATTTTTTAATGGGGACCTAACTACCACAAAAATATTTTCACAAGCCCTTCCTTTCATGCCACCCACATGACTGTGGATAGTAAAGATTGCTCACTCACACCAGGCCCGGCAGCTGTTTCAGCCGTTTCATACACTGTCTATACTGTCACTGTGTATAATTTCATTGTGTAATACTGTTGAGGGGGCTCTGAAAAAATCTTTTAGTCCTCCTCCTACAGGATGGGCCCCTTCTGGGTCAGGGCCCCCAAGCAGCCCCTCTAAATACGCCACAGCGACAAGAATGACGATCCGTCAACATTTACTATAATGGTGGCGGCCTGGGGTCGTAACTATCGGGGAAGCAGGAGAAGCGTCTGCTTTGCGGCCCTGACCCAGAAGAGGCCCATCCCACAGAAGGAGGAAGACTAAAAGATTTGGTCAGGGCCCCCTCGGCAGTATTACACACTGAAATTATGTAACACAGAGACAGTGAAGGAAACGGATGGAACAGCTGCCGGGCCTGCAGCTACACCGCTGGTGGCGAGGGAAAAGCTCCAGCAGCAGCAAGGCAGCACACGGCGAGAGGCAGTATAGCTAAAAGCTCTGCATGTTGTAGTTTAATTACAGGGAACCGCGTGCCGTGCGCTGCCTTGATGCCGCAGTAACTGACCACCACCATGTCATCATCATCTCAACCACCAAACCAACAATTATTATTGTTTGAGAGTAAAATACTACAATTTAAGTTAACATAAACGTATAAAATCTAATTGTATTGAAATTGTACGTGTGTGGGGTATAAGCTATTAGATATTGCCCATCTGAGGAGAGATGTACCTGTCTAGTGACGTGACGGCATAGTATGGGGTGTAAAGCTGGTCCGCCTCCACGTGGTGCACCCTGGGTAATGCTAAATGAACCAGCAAATAATTCTCCTGACCAACAGGACACTTATTAGAATCTTTAGACTAGCCATCCGCACACTGCGGCCCTCCAGCAAACTGCGTCCCTCTAGCTGTGGCAAAAATACAACTCCCATCATTCAATGACAGCCTACAGCTGTCATCCTATAGTAGGGCATAATGGGAGTTGTAGTTTAAGAACAACTGGAGGACCGCTGTTTGAATAGACTGCATGTGTGTGTTTGTGTGTTGGGGTGGGAGGTGGTCAGAGGGGGTGTGGGTTTGAGGGGGGGTTTGGTGATATGCAGTGTGGGTATATTGTGTGAGGCAGGAAATTAGATGTGCAATGTGCATCTGATATAGATTTGTCTGCTATCCATACATAATGACACGTCGGCCACATGTATGTATGGAGAGCATATAAATATACAGCAGATGCCAGTGAGATAGCGCTTTGATGGCAGACCAACCATTTGTCATATCCAAAATGCTTAACTATTTATTTTAGTAATACAAATAAAATCACATTTTATCTAGAATGAGTAGAGGTTAATGATTATGTGAAAAAAATATTACCTTTGAATGTCAACAATACTTGTTTCAACCTATCATTTATATCTAATCAAAGTATGTGCTATGCGAATTTAATTGCCATCCGAAAATAGTTTCCACATACAAAGACATCCGAAAAATTCAATTCAATAAACCTACAAAAGAATATTAGTAAGATATGCCAAACAAGCGTGTGCGATAGAAGGTACAATTTACTTATACTTACTTTGATGAGGAGCTCTTCCTCAGCTTTTTTAAACTTGCTGGCCACCATCTTTCCAATCGCAGGGAACTAACTGACGCACGATGGATTCAAGATGAAACTGGTTAAATCCGGCCGGGAGTAAATCACGCGCATGCGCATGAGCATACGAACATTTCATTGCCGTTTAAGCTATGTGTATTTTTACGAATATTCAACGTATTGCTGATACATCAGGTTTTAGAATATTCGTAATCAATTATGTATTTGAATATCTAGAATATTCGTAAGAGACACAGCGGATATAGTGCTTTAGTATTTTTAAAATCTTTATTTTAATTTAATTTTTACTAATATTGGCTAATGCTATATTGCAATAACATTGTTTTTTATAATATTCGTCAGATTTTATATTGCAATACAGCAAATATTCGAAACCATAAATATAGGAAAGTTGTATTGTATACACTGAACAGTGAACTGAACACTAGAGATTAGAGACATTTAGGAAATCGCAACATGCAACTAATAATTCACATATTTATATGCATTAAATAAAAATTTGCGAATATTCAATTTCGGCAAATATTATACGAATATTATAACAAATATTCACAAAATATCGCAAAATCGAATATGGCACCTCACGCTCATCACTCAGTTGGTAGACGCGCTACTGAGAGCATTCCCAAATGTCACAGGGTAACAAGTGGAAGCCCAAGGAGAAGGCAGAGGAGGAGCAAGAGGTCGCCAAGGCAGCTGTGTCACGGCCAGCTCCTCTGAGGGCAGGGTTAGCATGGCAGAGAGGTGGAAAAGTTTTGTCACCACGCCACAGCTAACTGCACCACCACCTGATATGCAACGTATTAGCAGGAGGCAACATTTCATTAACATGGTGGAACAGTACGTGTGCACACCCCTCCACGTACTGACTGATGATTCGGCCCTATTCAACTTATGGGTCTCCAAATTGTCCACTTAGCCAGAGCTAGCCTTTTATGCCTTGGAGGTGCTGGCCTGCCCGGCGGCCAGCGTTTTGTCTGAACTTGTATTCAGCACGGCAGGGGGCGTCATTACAGACAAACACAGCCGCCTGTCTACAGCCAAAGTGGACAAGCTGACGTTCATAAAAATGAACCAAGCATGGATCCCACAGGACCTGTCCATCGCTTGTGCATATTAGACGTTTATAACTACCTCCCCTTAAGCATATATTCTTGTACTCCAGGGCACTTCCTCATTCAATCCTCTTTTTTTAATTTAACCATTATATTGCGGGGCAACCCAAAGTTTAAAGAACCTCTCCTCTGTCTGGGGCCTAAACATATCTGACAGTGGCCTGTTCCAGTGGTGGGTGACATGAAGCCTGATTCTCTGCTATGACATGAAGCCTGATTCTCTGCTATGGGACCTCTCTCCTCTGTCTGGGTGCCGGGGCCTAAAAATATCTGACAGTGGCCTGTTCCAGTGGTGGGTGACATGAAGCCTGATTCTCTGCTATGACATGAAGCCTGATTCTCAGCTATGGGACCTCTCTCCTCTGTCTGGGTGCCAGGCCTAAATATCTCACAGTGGCCTGTTACAGTGGTGGGTGACATGAAGCCTAATTCTCTGCTATAGGACCTCTCTCCAAATGATATTGGTTAATTTGTATTTATTTTTTAATTCATTTCCCTATCCACATTTGTTTGCAGGGATTTACCTACATTTTGCTGCTTTTTGCAGCCCTCTAGCCCTTTCCTGGGCTGTTTTACAGCCTTTTTAGTGCCGAAAAGTTTGGGTCCCAATTGAGTTCAATGGGGTTCGGGGCGAAGTTCGGGTCGAGTTCGGATCCCGAACCCGAACATTTTCGGAAAGTTTGGCCGAACTTCTCGAACCCGAACATCCAGGTGTTCGCTCAAATCTATTGCTGATCAAAACACGACCGCTAGATGACACTGGGAGCTTAAGCTTCTCGCTGCGACTCCTGCTGCCACACTCCCTTACTCTGCTGCGACCTCTGCCTGCGCCAGATAAATTTAGGCTTCTGCCACTCCTTTGTGCAGGGCCTGACACTTCTCTGTCTGACATATTTTTAGCTGAACTAAATAAAAGCAAATTAAAACACCCCTAAATAACCGCAAAAGTGAACAGCGTCTATATTTCTCTTATAATACTGAAATACGACACTAAAAGCTTTCAGCGCAAATAAAAGCAGAAGTGACCTGCGTCTATATTTTTCTTTTTGCACAGAAATAGGCCAGTAAACGCTTTTAGTGAAATTTTATGCAAAAGTGAACTGTGTATATATTTCCCTTTTTTGCACAAAAATAGGCCAGTCAACGATTTTAGCGCAAATAATACCAAATGTGAACGAAGTCTATTTTTCTCGTATTGTAGTGAAATATGGCAATAAACGATTTGAGCGCAAATAGCAACAAATGTGAACTGCGTCTATTTTTCTCTGATTGTAGTGAAATATGGCACTAAACGCTTTTAGCGCAAATAACACCAAATGTGAACGGCGTCTATTTTTCTCATATTTTACTATAATAGGGCACTAAACGCTTTTACCATATATAGCTGCAGAAGTGAACAGAGAACAACATAGCACTTGCACCCCTACAAGAAATTGCTGGAATGACAGATGTATAATGGCTATTTGGATCCCCAAATTATGTTTCCCTGCGCTTGTACAGTAAATCGCTCTTTTTCACAATGAGGTTTTTCCTATGACTCTCCCTCGCATCTGCACACGTCTCTCCCTGCCTGTGAAATGATTCCTCACTATCATTTCCCTGCAATAGCAAATCGCTTTTTCCTGTTTTTCAATCACTCTCCCTACCGGCAGCATAACCGTCTGTCCCTGAACAAAGTACAATTGTGAATGGCAGAATCTAAGATGACCGCCGTATTTATAGGGCTGCTGATTGGCTGCATGCGTGGCATTATGGGTCATCCCGCCTTTCCAGAGTTCCTTGCCCCATGTCCTCATTCGTGTAGCCGCTATTTTAGCCGCCATTGTAGCCGGCCGCATGTTAGGAAAAATTGCGATTCGTTACCACGAAGCGCGAGGAAATTCGCATTCGTTCAGAATCGAATTTTTCATGAGATTCGGAATGAGTTTGACTTTGTTAGCTTTGATTCGCTCATCACTAATAAATAAATATGTGGATGTCCCTGGGTACATTTATGAAAAAATCACATAAAACAAATAATAATATACTAAGACAATAGATGCAAACATTATATATAGACTAAGCCCTCGTTCTGATATAATAAAATCAGAGACTCTTAGCCAATATATTTTGGTCAGTCTGCGCTCCTGAACATAGATGCCCAACAGCATAGGTAGGTTTAGCCTAGGACCTGCCTGGCTGAGACCACCTTGGCGGAGGTAGGTGGGCATAGATGTTTTTTGATCAAAATATATTGGCTAAGAGTCTCAGATTTTATTATATCAGAATGAGGGCTTAGTCTATATATAATTCTTGCATCTATTGTCTTAGTGGATTATTATTTGTTTTCTGTGATTTAATTCATCTGGTTTCCCTCAAGATAGAAAACACTACAAAATGTATTTTTTATTTCTATAAATCTATAGCAGCATGTTAGGAGTATTTGTTCTCAGTATCTTGCACTCACCTGTGTATAGCCATACACGCTTAACAGCCGGGCCATGGAAACAGTCGTCTCAGAGCGTAAATCTCCAATAAAACCGACCACTGCATCCTTCTCCATACATGAGTAGTTTGGAGCTGTCACCGTGTGTCCGGACAGTATCTGCAGAACATCTTTTATAACTTTATTCACATGTCCACAGGAGTCGTATATATGATATCCCAGAGTGACATTGGGCAGAATATCTGAACGCTTGTTAGTTGCCTCAATAGCAAAGAGAAAAGCCAACAAATGTGTATATTCCCTTGGATGAATCCTGTAGAAAAAGTAAAAAAAAAAAATATATATATATATATATATATATATATAGTGTGGATTTACACGTATGTACAGATTTTTTCTTCCTTGCCTTTCCTCAACTCAATATAACCCAAGATGAGTGGCACAAGATAAAAAATAAAAGTTAATATTTTTTTGCAGAGTAAATTAAAACAGAATAACAGAATAAAGTGGTCTTAAAAGGTAGAAAATGCTCAAAACCCCAAATGCTGTTGTGCATTTCTAACCAGGGGAGCAAATCCTGCACATGTGATCCGTTGCTAACAGCAATCCCCAGCAAAGATGCATACAATGGAGGATGCCAGCAGCGTACCACATGTACCACAAAGACATCCTGTGGTTCATGTCCTATGTCACTTTGAAATACCTTGACGGGGTGTGTGGGCTCCAGTATGTTCTTCACATAAGAATATATTGGTGAAAGTCTATCAGTGTGAGGGTTTAAACATGTACAGTGGGATGCGAAAGTTTGGGCAACCTTGTTATTCGTCATGATTTTCCTGTATAAATCGTTGGTTGTAACGATAAAAAATGTCAGTTAAATCTATCATATAGGAGACACACACAGTGATATTTGAGAAGTGAAATGAAGTTTATTGGATTTACAGAAAGTGTGTTATAATTGTTTAAACAAAATTAGGCAGGTGCATACATTTGGGCACTGTTGTCATTTTATTGATTCCAAAACCTTTAGAACAAATTATTGGAACTCAAATTGGCTTGGTAAGCTCAGTGACCCCTGACCTACATACACAGGTGAATCCAATTATGAGAAAGAGTATTTAAGGGGGTCAATTGTAAGTTTCCCTCCTCGTTTAATTTTCTCTAAAGAGTAGCAACATGGGGGTCTCAAAACAACTCTCAAATGACCTGAAGCCAAAGATTGTTCACCATCATGGTTTAGGGGAAAGATACAGAAAGCTGTCTCAGAGATCTCAGCCGTCTGTTTCCACAGTTAGGAACATATTGAGGAAATGGAAGACCACAGGCTCAGTTCAAGTTAAGGCTCGAAGTGGCAGACCAAGAAAAATCTCGGATAGACAGAAGCGACGAATGGTGAGAACAGTCAGAGTCAACCCACAGACCAGCACCAAAGACCTACAACATCATCTTGCTGCAGATGGAGTCACTGTGCATCGTTCAACCATTCAGCGCACTTTACATAAGGAGATGCTG
This sequence comes from Bufo gargarizans, assembly GCF_014858855.1. Lineage (NCBI taxonomy): Eukaryota > Metazoa > Chordata > Amphibia > Anura > Bufonidae > Bufo > Bufo gargarizans. Next base: position 18,179,423 of record NC_058080.1, read on the forward strand.
TATGCGAGAGTGATGCAGAGGAAGCCTTTTCTCCGCCCACAGCACAAAAAGTGCCGCTTGAGGTGGGCTAAAGCACATTTGGACAAGCCAGCTTCATTTTGGAATAAGGTGCTGTGGACTGATGAAACTAAAATTGAGTTATTTGGCCATAACAAGGGGCATTATGCATGGAGGAAAAAGAACACAGCAGTCCAAGAAAAACACCTGTTACCTACAGTAAAATATGGTGGTGGTTCCATCATGCTGTGGGGCTGCGTGGCCAGTGCAGGGACTGGGAATCTTGTCAAAGTTGAGGGACGCATGGATTCCACTCAGTATCAGCAGATTCTGGAGACCAATGTCCAGGAATCAGTGACAAAGCTGAAGCTGCGCCGGAGCTGGATCTTTCAAGAAGACAACGACCCTAAACACTGCTCAAAATCCACTAAGGCATTTATACAGAGGAACAAGTACAACGTTCTGGAATGGCCATCTCAGTACCCAGACCTGAATATAATTGAAAATCTGTGGTGTGACTTAAAGAGAGCTGTCCATGCTCGGAAGCCATCAAACCTGAATGAACTAAAGATGTTTTGTAAAGAGGAATGGTCCAAATTACCTTCAACCAGAATCCAGACTCTCATTGGAACCTACAGGAAGCGTTTAGAGGCTATAATTTCTGCAAATGGATGATCTACTAAATTTTTATTTAATTTATTTTTTGTGGTGCCCAAATTTATGCACCTGCCTATTTTGTTTAAACAATTATAGCACACTTTCTGTAAATCCAATAAACTTCATTTCACTTCTCAAATATCACTGTGTGTGTCTCCTATATGATATATTTAACTGACATTTTTTATCGTAACAACCAACGATTTATACAGGAAAATCATGACGATTAACAAGGTTGCCCAAACTTTTGCATCCCACTGTATATATTGTAGGGATCCGCTCTGGTAGGCAGTGGTAGCGAGTGCAGTATAGAGGCAACACAGAATGGTCTTGGTGTAAAACACGATGCTTTGTTTATTCACACGGTGCATATTTGTGAAAGACGGTGCAGTTCATAGGGAGGGTGGTCACACACAACAGCAAAATAATAGTTCAAACACAGCAAGTCCCTTCTGCAGGCTACTTGAGGCCTGTTTTAGTCACATAAAGCAAAGTCTATTTAAAGCCAGGAGTAATGTCACCTTTTTCTCCTTGGTGAAGTAAGTCCATGGGTCTTGCTTCTAGCCACAGGACACGGATCCCTCCTGGCTTCAGCTGCAGGATCCTTCACAGTCCTCCACAGGCCTCAGCACACAGCCCAGCTCCCCTCCACTTCTCACTCTCACAGCCAGAGAACACAGAAGCTTCACATTGCACACCACACCCTTGTTGCTGGTCAGGTTTTAACCCTTCCCTGCAAAACCTGGCCTGGACCGTGGGGAGACAGGCACCCGCCCGCATATCTGCTCCCAATAAGAGCCGGCCCGGATCCGCTGTGTTAACAGCATAACCGCTGCAAAATGCACTTTTCTGGCTCTTACTCCACCTGGGGCCAGGACCCCCGGTGGCACGTACCTCCCATCTACTACCACCCCAGGTACTCTCCTACATATCCCCCCCCCTTTGTTCAACCCTGAAGGGTTGCACACCCTGTTCAATCCTGAGGGGTTGGACACATGTACAACAGTGTACCCGGGACAGGGCATCGGCATTCCCCTGTAAGCGGCCTGCCCTGTGTTCGACACTGAACTTAAAATTCTGGAGGGACAAGAACCATCTGGTGACCCGGGCACTCCCCTCCTTGGCCCGGCTCATCCACTGGAGAGGGGAATGGTCGGTCACCAGACGGAACCTTCTCCCTAACAGATAGTACCTAAGGGACTCGAGGGCCCACTTAATGGCCAGGCATTCTCTCTCTACCACGCTGTACCTGGTTTCCGCTGGGGTGAGTTTGCGACTCAGGAAGACAACAGGGTGTTCCTCCCCACTGATTTCCTGAGAGAGTACTGCCCCTAGGCCCACTCCAGAGGCGTCCGTCTGAACGACAAATTCCCGTGTGAAGTCGGGTGTCACCAAAACCGGGGACCCACACAGAGCCGACTTCAAACGGGAGAATGCCTCCTCCGCCTGCTCATCCCAGCGGACCATCACCGTCTTCCTCCCCTTTAAAAGTCTTGTCAATGGGGCCGCTACTGTGGCCAAGTTGGGGATAAAGCGCATGTAATATCCTATCATCCCTAGGAACGAACGTACTTGCTTGGTGGTAAGAGGTCTGGGCCAGCTCTTGATCGCCTCAACCTTGTCTACCTGGGGTTTGACAACTCCCCGCCCAATCACGTATCCCAGGTACCGGACCTCCTCGAACCCGAGCGAACACTTTTTTGGGTTGGCCGTCAGTCCAGATTTTCTAAGTGAATCGACTACGGCCTGTACCTTGGGCAGGTGACTCTCCCAGTCCTGGCTAAACACGATGATGTCGTCCAGATATGCTGAAGCATATGGACGATGGGGCCATAGGATGACGTCCATCAATCTCTGGAAGGTGGCTGGAGCGCCATGTAGGCCAAAGGGCAAAACTTGGTACTGAAATAACCCCTCGGGGGTGACAAAGGCAGTCTTCTCCTTTGCCGCCTTCGTGAGAGGCACCTGCCAATATCCTTTTGTGAGGTTGAGGAACGAGAAATAGCGAGCTTTCCCTAGCCGTTCTATGAGCTCGTCTACCCGGGGCATGGGGTAGGCATCGAATTTCGACACTTCGTTGAGCTTTCTAAAGTCATTGCAGAAGCGCAGAGTACCGTCAGGTTTTGGGATGAGGACTATGGGGCTGGCCCACTCGCTCCTTGACTCCTCAATCACCCCTAACCTCAACATGGACCTTACTTCTTCTGAAATGGCCTGTCGCCGGGCCTCCGGTACACGATACGGCTTTAACCGTACCCTGACGTGGGGCTCGGTGACGATGTCATGTCGGACTACCGAAGTTCGACCAGGAAGCTCAGAGAATACGTCCCTATTTCGACTCACCAACTCTTTGGCTTCCTGAGCTTGTTTAGTCGACAGACCACCCGCTATCTTTACCGCGGAGGTGCCCTCCGGGACCTCGGGTGGAGCTGGGATCTTCCCCGCAGACAAGACAGTGCTTGGGCTGTCCCCAATGAGACACTCCCTATCTCTCCACGATTTCAGTAAATTTACATGATATACCTGTTCTGGCTTCCGCCGGCCTGGCTGGGATATCTTGTAATTCACTGACCCTACCTTCTCTTTCACCTCGTAGGGACCTTGCCACCGTGCCAAAAACTTACTGTCAATGGTGGGGACTAGCACCAGTACCCGGTCACCCGGGTTAAATGTCCGGACCTGGGCACTCCGGTTGTATACCCGGCTCTGTGCCAGTTGGGCGGCTTCCATGTGTTCCCGGACGATTGGTAGGACTGTCTCTATACGGTCCTGCATCTTTTCTATATGCTCTATAATACTCTTGTGGGGGGTGGGCTGTTGCTCCCACGCCTCTTTAGCGATGTCCAGCAACCCTCTTGGCCGTCGACCGTATAATAGCTCGAAGGGCGAGAATCCCGTAGATGCCTGGGGCACTTCTCGCACTGCGAACAATACGTACGGCAGCAACAGGTCCCAATCCTTTCCGTCTTTGGCTACGGTTCTTTTAAGCATAGTTTTTAGGGTTTTGTTAAAGCGTTCCACTAGTCCGTCGGTCTGAGGATGGTATACGGACGTGTGCAACCGTTTAACCCCTAAAAGCTTGCAGAGCTCCCTCGTCACCTTAGACATGAAGGGCGTCCCCTGGTCGGTCAGGATCTCTTTTGGAATCCCCACCCTTGCGAACATACCCATGAGTTCTTTAGCTATGAGCTTAGCAGAAGTATGACGTAGTGGGATCGCTTCAGGATATCTGGTGGCATAGTCTAAGACCACCAAGATATGCTGGTGCCCTCTGGCCGACTTGTTTATGGGGCCTACCAGATCCATCCCTATTCTTTCGAAGGGGACCTCGATGATGGGCATGGGTACTAGGGGACTGCGATAGTGGGGCTGGGGGCTCGTCATCTGACACACTGGACAGGATTGGCAAAACCTTTTGACCTCCTCATAAACCCCGGGCCAATAGAACCTTTGCAGAATCCGCTCTTGGGTTTTTTTTACGCCCAAATGTCCTCCCAGCACGTGGGAGTGGGCCAAGTCCAGTACCACACGGCGGTATGGCTGGGGTACCACCAGCTGCTCCACTACCTCGTGCTGCACTTTGTCCACCCTATACAGCAGGTCCTGGTTAAAAGCCAGATGGGGAAACACCGAGTCGGCCCCTGGGTGCTGAGCCACCCCATTTACCACTGTCACCCCTTCCCTCGCCCGTAATAATGTCGGATCCTGGAGCTGGGTGGTCCCGAACGTGTCACGGGATACCTCCAGGTCCGGGATGGACAGGGTTTCCACGGATTCGCCTGCCAACACCTCTAGGGGAAACCTATCGGGATGACACTCTACAGGTGATGTGGTGACCCCTACAGCTGGTATCCCTGCATCGGGATCCTCGGGCACTGGGCCCGATTGTCGTCTGTCCCTAAAGGAAAGGCATAGTGCTCTTCCATAGAGTCCAGAACAAAGGAAAATCCCTTCCCAGTATGGCGGCATAAGGGATTTGGCGTCCCACTCCGACGACATGCTGCACCTCTTTGCCCAACACGGACATGGTAACCCTGGCAGTGGGGTACTCCCGGCGGTCCCCATGGATACAGACAATGGACAGGGTTTGCTTCTCTGGGAGACACTAAGGACTCATGCACTAGGGTCACCAGGCTCCCAGAGTCCAGCAAAGCATTAATCGGATGCCCATCGACCAAGACTTGGCACAGAGGTGGCATATCGGTGGTCGGCCTGGCATCCGCGGTACATACAGGCCGGGCAAAGAAAGAGGACCGGCGAGCGAACCCGCAGTCCATGGGTTCAGGTGTTTGAGGACAGTTCGCTGCCCTATGTCCCAGGCCGTGGCAGTGCCAACATTGAATCCCCGTGGTCCCTCCCCGGTCTCTCTTCCCTGGAGTAGGACTAGCCTTCCCCCCCCCCTTTGTGGTTGGGTCCCTTTTTCCAGATCCCTAGCCTGAGAGGGAGCCCGACGGGATTCCTGCGCCTGCGTTGAGTCCCGCACCAAGTCCTGGGTTGCCACATACCTCTCAACAAGGCTTACTAACTGATCCAGGTTGCCGGGGTCTCCCTGACCAACCCAGCGCTGTATGGCCCTTGGCAGTGTGCGCACCAAACGATCGACCACCACCCGTTCCACCATCTGCGAGGGGCTCAATGTCTCAGGCTGCAGCCATTTTCTTACCAGGTGTAACAGGTCATAGGCCTGGGACCGAGCAGGCCGGGACTCGGAGAAGGCCCACCGGTAGACTCGATGTGCACGCACATAGGTATTAACCCCAAGACGAGCCAACACCTCCCCCTTCAGCCTCTTATAGCTTTTGGCTTCCTCCTGACTGAGGTCAAAGTAGGCCTTTTGTGCGTCTCCCACTAAAAATGGCGCCACTACTTCGGCCCACTGTTCTGCCGGTAACCTTTCCTGTTCCGCAGTGCGTTCGAAGACCATCAGGAACGCCTCGATATCCTCTTCGGGGCCCATCTTTCTTAATGCTGAGCGCACCTTATCCTGGGCAGCAGGTAGGACTGGGGTCCCCCCCGGGACGGCTTGTTGTTGTAACACACGCATGGCCTCCTGCATAGTCGCCAGTTGCTGGGCCACTAGACTATTCAACTGCCGCTGGTCTCTCAGGGCTTCCTCATGTCTCCGAGTAGCCTCCTCATTACTTTGCACCAAGTGTCTAATGGCCTCCTCCATCTTATCTGGAGCCACAAAACTTGCCGGCTTAATATAGGACATACAGTCCAAACAACACAATTTCCAGCCTCACTGCCGTTTGCCCGCTGAAGCCACCAATTGTGGGGATCCGCTCTGGTAGGCAGTGGTAGCGAGTGCAGTATAGAGGCAACACAGAATGGTCTTGGTGTAAAACACGATGCTTTGTTTATTCACACGGTGCATATTTGTGAAAGACGGTTGTTGTTCATAGGGAGGGTGGTCACACACAACAGCAAAATAATAGTTCAAACACAGCAAGTCCCTGCTGCAGGCTACTTGAGGCCTGTTTTAGTCACATAAAGCAAAGTCTATTTAAAGCCAGGAGTAATGTCACCTTTTTCTCCTTGGTGAAGTAAGTCCATGGGTCTTGCTTCTAGCCACAGGACACGGATCCCTCCTGGTTTCAGCTGCAGGATCCTGCACAGTCCTCCACAGGCCTCAGCACACAGCCCAGCCCAAAATGCACTTTTCTGGCTCTTATTCCACCGGGGCCAGGACCCCCGGTGGCACGTACCTCCCGTCTACTACCACCCCAGGTACTCTCCTACAATATATATATATATATATATATATATATACTTAGATTTTTCTATATGTATTTACCTGCCCATAATTATATTTGACTTATATTTATATTTACTTTCAATATACATGTATATGTTGGTCTTGTGAATTCCCTTTTTGCATATCCTTTGAAGCCCTTATTTCCCCCCAAAATTCGTCATTGTATATTATGTGGCATACATATTTCCCCTAAATATTTTATTTATATTCAACACATTATGCTATATACATATACCAAGCCCAAGAGAGTTAAGCATGGATGAGCTTGTTCTTTGAGCACCTTTCCTCTGCCCCTTCCCTATGAAATGACAAGTAGTTGATTATGGACAATACCAACTTGCCCTTCCACGACATTTATAATTACGATTCCCATATACAATATACAATAGAATAAGTGCGTTCCACCGTGGAACGCATGACTTCCGGTACCGGAAGTGACGCTATGCGTGCACCCTTTGGTGCTTTTTTCGATTCCCAAACCTATTTTGATGTATAGGTGTATATAAACCCCTGTGTGTTGTATGTTGTATTATTGCTCCTTCGGAAGGGGTCTATATTAACCCTGAAACTGGTTGAGCTAATTCATTTATTAAAGGTACCTTGCTTAATTATTGGAGTCCACCGGGTCATCCATTTGAAGTACCGCGAGGATATCTAACATTCTAAAGGCGTTCTCGGTGAGGGGGGGGGGTTATGGTATCAAGTGTCTTGAGCTTTATCTTGCGCCTCCCCCCCGGTGAAGTGAGTAAAAATTCATATGGATGCACGCTTTTAAATTAGCATTGTTTTTATATATCATTGTTTCTATTAAGTACGTACACCCGTAGAATTAGGTGTAATTTCACCACACTTTTATTCTATTATTATAATAGCCGTTCTGGGACCAATCATCCATAGACTGGTTATCCGTATGAATATCTGTCATCTGGCGCTCCACCGATAGTTTTTATTCTCTCACTCTTATACCCCTCCAGGCCAGACTATACCCGGGGGGATAAACTCTATACCTGGTGGTGTAAAATAGCCTAGGCCAGACTATATCCCTTCAGGCCATAATGTTATCACTTCACTGGGTTTCTCACCCTGCCTCTAATTTAACTGACAGTAGATAGAGCTGTCCCATCAGTGCAAAGCTAATGTTATGTATTATAACCTTTTATAATTGTTTCTCTCTGCTCTCTATGACACCAAACTTTGTCCAATATTGTCAACATGACACCAAACTTTTTCCAATTTTGACAACCATGGAGATTCTACACTGTAATACAACAAAAGTACCCCCAGTGGATTTACAATCTACTTCCAGAGAAATGTATAAATGCCAAGTCCCAGTTCAGACAAACAGCTAAGCCATGTCGAGCAGACGGAGGAATTCTTTACCACAGGGAAAAGAAGGTTCTCACTAAAAGCCGACTTCCATATATCCTGAAGGCCTGTCATGACAACCAAATTTCTGGTGGCAATTTTGGCAGAGATAAAACGTTAGCCAAAATCTCTGACCGAATGGAATGAAGAACGATGTTCACCAACATGTCAAAGCCTGTCAAAAATTGTTTTGTCATAAATCCCAAAATCAGCAAGGAAGCTCCACCACTCAACAGTGTACAAGTGCCTGGAAAAGTATGGAGCTCAGTCGGCATTGATATTATCGACCCTCTTCAGGAAACATCAAATGGCAACAAATATATGGTTGCTGTCACTGATCATTTCTCTAAGTGGACTGGAGCAACAGCTGTTCCAGATAAGAGTGCCAAGTCAGTAGCAATTTTTAGTGCTTCCTTATTTCTGCCTTGGCTGTATGGACACTCTGATTAGCGACCAGGGATGAGAGTTTGTGAACTGAATCATCAACAACCTGATGAAGCATTTTCAAACATATAACCACATTTCATCTGCCTACCACCCACAAACAAAATGGCCATCGGGAACTTGACAATCGAACACTCAAAGAATCTCTTAGTAAGCTTGTCATTGACCAAGGAAACAACTGGGATCAGTTCATCCCTGGGGTTCTGTTTGCCTATCACACATTTGTGCATGCCTCAATGAAGTGCACTACATCTGAGGTCAAGTATGGACCTCAGTCATTCAGAAAATGTCACTGTGGACCCCATGTCCATTTTTAGATGATGCCAACCCTGATTATGCTAAATACACTGACAACCATTTTTAAAAAGCTCTGCTCAACCGTTAGTACCAACATCCATTGTGCCCAGGAAAACCAGAAGTGTGCCTTCGATCGCCGACACAACAGCAACAAAGAAATCACTGCTGGTACCATAATTTATATCAAGAATCAGCTGTATTCATCGCATGAGTTCAAAGATGGAACCACACGGGATTGGACTCTACTTAGTTGTGGAATCCTTGACCAAGGGACGAGTAAAACTTAAGAACAATAAGACTGGCAAGATACTGAGCTACACCTACCACACCAGCGACCTTAATATTTACCAGGATGAAGAGAGTTCTCCACCACCCCAGTCCCATGATGATTGTCCCAGTGACTCTGCCACACAGAAACACAAGCAAAGTAACACTTTCAACCCACTACCAAGTTTAGGAAGGAAGTATCTTAGCACCACTCTTGGCCTTACTTTTTGTAGGTTTGTACACTATGGATGCACAAGGGACCTTGGACAACCACAGCGTACATATAAAACCAAAGGTAATGGGAACTGGGCGGGCCATCAGCTACATCCTGACAGGAGCATTGGACAACCACTCCCTTCTCAGAGATAAAGTCGTCCACCACATGAAAATTAACTTAACAAAAAAACTACAGGACTACTTTAACCAAAATGTGAATGTGTATGTCAGCATCTTTGGAATGTCTCATGATGGAGTCTGGGCAACTGATGCAGAGATCATGGCCACAGCGGATCTGTTGAGTTGCGACATCATCATCTACACAAACATCGGTGACTCCATGGATTGGTTGACATATACTGCAAGCTTCAATCTGCAGTCAACAACAGAACATGCACTTTACCTTGAAAATAACCATGATTATTTTAACCCATACAATACCAGCACCGTACATATATGGCGCTGGGTACTGTGTTTAAAATACCAGCGCCGTAGTACTATGGCGTGCTTATTAGGCGTGTGCAGGAGCTGCGCTCACCCGATCAGCTGCAGAAGTATGGCAGTCACTGATAGCCAGAAACCTGCTGTATGTGCCGGCATTGGTGAAAACACTGATGCCTGCGCATTACCACTAGATGTGCCGCGGTCAGCGCTGACCGCAGCACACGAGATGTCCGTGCAGGGAGGAAGCTGCCTTCGCGTCCCCACTATAAAGGGGACTAGATGGCTGGTACGGCAGCCCTATGCCATCGTGGCTGCCTTCCCTGTAAGCCTGTGAGATCCAGCCCCCTGAATCTCACAGGCAACAGGTTGTAAGTGTATTACAGCTCTATAAAAATATCACATTATCCACCCCGTCAGGTGAACGTCGTAAAAATAAATAAAATAAAAACAGTGCCAAAATTTAAATTTTCTGGTGACCTTGCCTCACAAAAAGTGCATACCAAGCGATCAAAAAGGCATACTGTATGTAGCCCAAAATGGTACTAATCAAACCATCATCATAGCAATAATCAGGGCTTTTTTTCTGGCGGAACGCACCGGAACGGCGTTCCGCCACCTTTTGACATCACAGCCTGCCATGCTCCAGCATCGCAGGCTGCGATGTATTAGCGGGGAGGGACTGGAAGGAGGAGCTGGGGGCCGGTGCGTTCACTGTGCTTCGGCCCCCAGCTCCAGTACAGTTATAAAATGTGTAATTAAATTAATAATGATTCATGCTGGCTGCCCCCTCTGTAGTATAACATTCAATATATTGTACTCACACAGGGCTACTGTTATCGTAATGCAGGCAGGCCGGACAGATGAGCAGCAGTGTCACTGACTGACGTCACGTGCCTGTGCCGCCTGCTACATTCATAAAGTAGGCGGCGCAGGCACGTGACATCAGTCACTGACGCTGCTGCTCGTCTGCCCGGCCGGCCTGCATTACGATAACAGTAGCCCTGTGTGAGTAAAATATATTGAATGTTATACTACAGAGGGGGCAGCCAGCATGAATCATTATTAATTTTATTACACGTTTTATAACTGTACTAGAGAGGCAATGGGGGGGGTCTGTGGATGGCACTGTTATGGGGTGGGGTCTGTGGATGACACTGTTATGGGGTGGGGTCTGTGGATAACACTGTTATGGGGTGGGGGCGGTCTGTAGATGGCACTGTTATGGGGTGGGGGGGTCTGTGGATGGCACTGTTATGGGGTGGGGGGGTCTGTGGATGGCACTGTTATGGAGTGGGGGGATCTGTGGATGGCACTGTTATGGGGTGGGGGGTCTGTGGATGGCACTATTATGGGGTGGGGGGGTCTGTGGATGGCACTGTTATAGGATGGGTGATCTGTGGATGCCATCCACAGATCCCCCATAACAGTGCCATCCACAGATCCTCCACCCCATAACAGTGCCATCCCCAGATCCCCCATTAACAGTGCCATCCCCATCTGGGGGGGGGGGGTTCTTTGCTGGGCTGGACTTTTATAGCCCCTCCAAATTTTACTTGCATCCCTGTTCTCTAAAGGGGCGGTTTTAGGGGGTGGTCCTAGGGGTGGGTAGGGGGCGGTCCTAGGGGTGGGTAGGGGCATGGCCAGGGGAGGGGGGGTGAGTTCCACCACCTTTTCTCTGAGAAAATAAGCCCTGGCAATAATATTATTTCTATATACTGCATTTAGGTAGTGCAGCATTTGTTTGCGGTTTTGCTGCTTTACCTCAGCTACACAGAGTGACAAACACTATTGGAACAAATCATTTCTAATGATGTGAAATACCAGTTGCCCCCTCAAAAAAACTAATTGAGGCAGGGGTGTGATATACCTTCTTCCACAAATACTGCTTTTCTAGGGACTTTTGCCACAGGGTCATTTTGGAAATGACAGGCAGAGGAAGAGGCAGGCCATTCCGCAGGGGTGGTAGGGGTCGGGCAGATGCACCAGGCCGTAGCCTAAGTGGGAGGTTGCAGAAGGTGCGTGCGATTACGTCAAAGGATGCACCAGACTTGGTTGAGTGGCTCACTCAGACTTATGCTTCTGAACCCTCCTTATCCTCTCTATCTGCAACCTCTTCACTGTTTGCTGTGTGCACCCCCAAATACACCACCACAACCACCATATCCCCTCCGCTCGAGTCAGAGGAATTATTTTGCCATCCATTCCAAGACCTTACCGATGCGCAGCCATTCTTGGCATCGCATCAGGAAAAGGAGGTATCAACAGTCGCCACCCAGCAGACTGACGACAGTACCCAGATCCCAGGACGCCGGCACATGGCTCCGCAGTGTGGTCTTTTTTTAACTTGTCCGCTAATGATTAGGGATGAGCGAACCCGAACTGTATAGTTCGGGTTCGTACCGAATTTTGGGGTGTCCGTGACACGGACCCGAACATTTTCGTAAAAGTCCGGGTTCGGGTTCGGTGTTCGTCGCTTTCTTGGCGCTTTTTGAAAGGCTGCAAAGCAGCCAATCAACAAGCGTCATACTACTTGCCCCAAGAGGCCGTCACAGCCATGCTTATTATTGGCATGGCTGTGATTGGCCAGTGCAGCATGTGACCCAGCCTCTATTTAAGCTGGAGTCACGTAGCGCCGCACGTCACTCTGCTCTGATCAGCGTAGGGAGAGGTTGCAGCTGCGACGTTAGGGCGAGATTAGGCAGTGATTAACTCCTCCAAAGGACTTCATTCAGAGATCGATCTGCAGCTGTGGATGATTGAACTGCTGCTATTGAATTGCTCACTGTTTTTAGGCTGCCCAGAGCGTTTTTCATTCACTTTTTTATGGGGTGATCGGCGGCCATTTTGTGTCTTGTGGTGCGCCAGCACAAGCTGCCACCAAGTACATTTAACCATCAAAAGTGTGGTTATTTTTTGGCTATATATTACATATGGGGCAACCTGTCACCAAGTGCATTTAACCATCAATAGTGTGGTTATTTTTTGGCTATATCCTACACCAGGGGCTTGGCTGTGCTTGCTATTTTATTGAGGGGTGAAATACAATTGCCAAAATAGCAGTACCCTGAATCTGGTGTTTCAGCTGTGGCCAGCCAATTGTAATACTGTCTGCTGTCTGGCAAAGGATTTATTTTTGTTCAGGGTTGAAATACAATTCCCAACTTAGCAATTTCCTAAATTAGTGGTTTCTGCTGTATCAGACCTACTTTAAATCTATCTCTAAAAGGGTATATTAGATTTAAGGTGCAGATAGGGCCATTCTCAATAACTTCACACACACGCTACCGTGCATTTCCAAGTCTAATTCTGTCTGTAAACGTATACCTTTCACCCAGCTCGTAAATACTAGGCCTCAAATTTACATTCATCTAAATCTGTGTTTATTGCTGTGGCTGGTCAAGTTATTTAGTGTCCGTCAAAGCACAGTTTTTGATCTGGGTTGAAATACAATTCCCAATTTAGCATTTCTGTAATTTAGTGGTTTCTGCTGTATCAGGCCTACTTTAAATCTATCCCTAAAAGGGTATATCAGATTCAAGGTGCAGATAGGGTCATTCTCAATAACTTCACACACACGCTACTGTGCAATTCCAAGTCTAATTCTGTGTGTAAACGTATAACTGTCACCCAGCGCCTAAATACTAGGCCTCAAACTTATATTCAGCTAAATCTGTCGTTACTGCTGTGCCTGTATTAGTGTAATACGGTACCTAAATAGATAGCCAGATAGTGTTAGGTGTCTGTAAAAAAAGGCCTGAATTTGAATTCAATACATTGGGCCAAATAATATTTTTGATATTGTGGTGAACGGTAACAATGAGGAAAACATCTAGTAAGGGACACGGATGCGGACATGGTTGTGGTGGTGTTAGTGGACCCTCTGGTGCTGGGAGAGGACGTGGCCGTTCTGCCACAGCCACACGTCCTAGTGTACCAACTACCTCAGGTCCCAGTAGCCGCCATAATTTACAGCGATATTTGGTGGGGCCCAATGCCGTTCTAAGGATGGTAAGGCCTGAGCAGGTACAGGCATTAGTCAATTGGGTGGCTGACAGTGGATCCAGCACGTTCACATTATCTCCCACCCATTCTTCTGCAGAAAGCGCACAGATGGCGCCTGAAAACCAAGCCCATCAGTCTGTCTCATCACCCCCATGCATACCAGGGAAACTGTCTGAGCCTCAAGTTATGCAGCAGTCTCTTATGCTGTTTGAAGACTCCGCTGGCAGGGTTTCCCAAGGGCATCCACCTAGCCCTTCCCCAGTGTTGGAAGACATAGAATGCACTGACGCACAACCACTTATGTTTCATGATGATGAGGACATGGGAATACCACCTCAGCACGTCTCTGATGATGACGAAACACAGGTACCAACTGCTGCGTCTTTCTGCAGTGTGCAGACTGAACAGGAGGTCAGGGATCAAAACTGGGTGGAAGACGATGCAGGGGACGATGAAGTCCTAGACCCCACATGGAATAAAGGTCGTGCCACTGACTTTCACAGTTCCGAGGAAGAGGCAGTGATGAGACCGAGCCAACAGCGTAGCAAAAGAGGGAGCAGTGGGCAAAAGCAGAACACCCGCCGCCAAGAGACTCCGCCTGCTACTGACCGCCGCCATCTGGGACCGAGCACCCCAAAGGCAGCTTCAAGGAGTTCCCTGGCATGGCACTTCTTCAAACAATGTGCTGACGACAAGACCCAAGTGGTTTGCACGCTGTGCCATCAGAGCCTGAAGCGAGGCATTAACTGTCACGACCATGTTTATGGCCGTGACTCCTTGGGAGCCGCATACAGTTGCCCGCGGTTTGGGTTGTAGTGTCAACCGCAGCTGGAGGCATAATGTTGTAGGCCTCAAGTGCGGTTGCCGCCGACAACAGCTATGTGTGCAGTTCCCTTGGAGTTGTGTGCGCGTTTGTATGCACTTTGGTATGTCTGTGTGCACTCTGTGTCATGTGTGATGTGCACTTACATCTTTCCCTCACTGTGGTTGCCCGTGGCAACGTTTGGTCATTGTGTGTACATGTGGTGGCAGTGTCCCGGCCTTTGGGCTGACTCCCAGGACACGGTTGCCACCCATGACGTTGCCTGCGGCAACAGCCACAGTGTGTTTGTTGTTTGGACACTTCCCCTTTAAGTTGTGTTTTCCCTTCTGTGGTTTTGGAAGGGTTAACTCCCTTTCTGTGTGTGTGAGTCACGGGGTGTGTCTGATTGTTGGGTGTGGCCTCTTGGCCCTATATAGCCTCAGTTGTAGGCAGTAGTCAGAGAGGGTGCTTCAGCCATGCTTGCTGGAGACAGCCTCCTGGTTACTTACCAATTGCCAGTGGGGGCCATCCTTCTGGTCATAACAAATATAATGTCGTTTGGTGTCTAGAAGATGTGTTTGGTTTTATGCTTGTTTATTGCACCTATGGTCCTGGGTTCCCGTGTGTTGTGTGTTGTGTGCTGAGTCCTGTTGTCTGTGGGCTGTACTTCCACAGGGGTTCCAGGCTTTGTGTCTGTGGCAGGTGAGACTTATGTTTGTGGCAAGTACCTGCCATTGCCATAGGTTGTATTTGTTCTCCCTTCCTTGCAGCTTGGCCAGTGAGACTCCTGTTCCTCTGTATTCAGAAGGAACAGGTTGTCTTACCCTGACTCCTAGTCCAGGGACCGGTCGGAGGGTGAGTTAGGGCTCCGAGGTTCCTGAGCATGGGTCCTCCTACTTTAAAGGTCGGCCCATGCAGCTAGGAGTTAGGGTCAGGTTAGGGACGCGATAGGAGGTGACCTGCTCCCTAATCCTGTTGTCCTGGTCAAGCAGCAACCATCTTCCATCACCGCACGGCTGAGGGTTTCCCCCATCCTCAGCCGTGACATTAACGTACTGAACCTTAGCACAACCTGCATGACCAGGCACCTGCATGCAAAGCATGAACTGCAGTGAAGTAAACACCTTAAAAACAAGGAAGTCACTCAGGCTCCCCCTGCTACCTCTTCTGCTGCTGCCGCCTCGGCCTCTTCTGCTGTTGCAGCCTCGGCCTCTTCTGCTGCTGCCGCCTCGGCCTCTTCCTCCGCCTCTGGAGGAACCTTGGCACCTGCCGCCCAGCAAACATGGGATGTACCACCAACACCACCACCTGCGTCACCAAGCATCTCAACCATGTCACACGCCAGCGTTCAGCTCTCCATCTCACAAACATTTGAGAGAAAGCGTAAATTCCCACCTAGCCACCCTCGATCCCTGGCCCTGAATTCCAGCATTTCTAAACTACTGGCCTATGAAATGCTGTCATTTAGGCTGGTGGACACAGACAGCTTCAAACAGCTCATGTCGCTTGCTGTCCCACAGTATGTTGTTCCCAGCCGCCACTACTTCTCCAAGAGAGCCGAGCCTTCCCTGCACAACCAAGTATCCGATAAAATCAAGTGTGCACTGCGCAACACCATCTGTAGCAAGGTCCACCTAACCACAGATACGTGGACCAGTAAGCACGGCTAGGGACGCTATATCTCCCTAACTGCACACTGGGTAAATGTAGTGGCAGCTGGGCCCCAGGCGGAGAGCTGTTTTGCGCACGTCCTTCCGCCGCCAAGGATCGCAGGGCAACATTCTTTGCCTCCTGTTGCCACCTCCTCCTACTCAGCTTCCTCCTCCTCTTCTTCCACCTGCTCATCCAGTCAGCCACACACCTTCACCACCAACTTCATCACAGCCCGGGGTAAACGTCAGCAGGCCATTCTGAAACTCCTATGTTTGGGGGACAGGCCCCACACCGCACAGGAGTTGTGGCGGGGTATAGAACAACAGACCGACGAGTGGTTGCTGCCTGTGAGCCTCAAGCCCAACCTGGTGGTGTGCGATAATGGGCGAAATCTCGTTGCAGCTCTGGGACTAGCCGGTTTGACGCACATCCCTTGCCTGGCGCATGTGCTGAATTTGGTGGTGCAGAAGTTCATTCACAACTACCCCGACATGTCAGAGCTGCTGCATAAAGTGCGGGCCGTCTGTTCGCGCTTCCAGCGTTCACATCCTGCCGCTGCTCGCCTGTCTGCGCTACAGCGTAACTTCGGCCTTCCCGCTCACCGCCTCATATGCGACGTGCCCACCAGGTGGAACTCCACCTTGCACATGTTGGACAGACTGTGCGAGCAGCAGCAGGCCATAGTGGAGTTTCAGCTGCAGCACGCACGGGTCAGTTGCACTGCGGAACAGCACCACTTCACCACCAATGACTGGGCCTCCATGCGAGACCTGTGTGCCCTGTTGCGCTGTTTCGAGTTCTCTACCAACATGGCCAGTGGCGATGACACCGTTATCAGCGTTACAATACAACTTCTACTGGAGGACGAGGGGGACGAGGAGGGGGTGGAGGAGGATGAGGATGAAGCATGGTCACAGCGGGGTGGCACCCAACGCAGCTCGGGCCCATCACTGGTGCGTGGCTGGGGGAAACGCAGGGCGATGGCGATACGCCTCCCACAGAGGACAGCTTGTCCTTACCTCTGGGCAGCCTGGCACACATGAGCGACTACATGCTGCAGTGCCTGCGCAATGACAGCAGAGTTGCCCACATTTTAACGTGTGCGGACTACTGGGTTGCCACCCTGCTGTATCCATGGTAAAAAGACAATGTGCCCACCTTACTTCCTGCACTGAAGATGCGCGAGTACAAGCGCACGTTGGTAGACGTGCTACTGAGAGCATTCCCAAATGTCACAGGGGAACAAGTGGAAGCCCAAGGCCAAGGCAGATGAGGAACAAGAGGTCGCCAAGGCAGCTGTGTCATGGCCAGCTCCTCTGAGGGCAGGGTTAGCATGGCAGAGATGTAGAAAAGTTTTGTCAACACGCCACAGCTAACTGCACCACCACCTGATAGCAGGAGGCAACATTTCACTAACATGGTGGAACAGTACGTGTGCACACCCCTCCACGTACTGACTGATGGTTCGGCCCCATTCAACTTCTGGGTTTCTAAATTGTCCACGTGGCCAGAGCTAGCCTTTTATGCCTTGGAGGTGCTGGCCTGCCCGGCGGCCAGCGTTTTGTCTGAGCGTGTATTCAGCACGGCAGGGGGCGTCATTACAGACAAACGCAGCCGCCTGTCTACAGCCAATGTGGACAAGCTGACGTTCATAAAAATGAACCAGGCATGGATCCCACAGGAACTCTCCATCCCTTGTGCATATTAGACATTAACTACCTCCCCTTATCCATATATTATTGTACTCCAGGGCACTTCCTCATTCAATCCTATTTTTATTTTCATTTTACCATTATATTGCGGGGCAACCCAAAGTTGAATGAACCTCTACTCTGTCTGGGTGCCGGGGGCTAAATATATGAAAATGGACTGTTCAAATGTTGGGTGATGTGAAGAATGTTCTCTGCTATGACATGAAGACTGATTCTCTGCTGACATGAAGCCAGATTCTCTGTTACGGGACCTCTCTCCTCTGCCTGGGTGCCTGGGCCTAAATATCTGACAATGGACTGTTACAGTGGTGGGTGACGTGAAGCTTGATTCTCTGCTATGACATGAAGACTGATTCTCTGCTGACATGAAGCCAGATTCTCTGTTACGGTACTTCTATCCTCTGCCTGGGTGCCTGGGCCTAAAAATCTGACAATGGACTGTTCCAGTGTTGGGTGACGTGAAGCATGATTCTCTGCTATGATATGAAGACTGATTCTCTGCTGACATGAAGCCAGATTCTCTGTTACGGGACCTCTCTCCTCTGCCTGGGTGCCTGGGCCTAAATATCTGACAATGGACTGTTCCAGTGTTGGGTGACGTGAAGCATGATTCTTAGCTATGATATGAAGACTGATTCTCTGCTGACATGAAGCCAGATTGTCTGTTACGGGACCTCTCTCCTCTGCCTGGGTGCTGGGCCTAAATATCTGACAATGGACTGTTACAGTGGTGGGTGATGTGAAGCATGATTCTCTGCTATGATATGAAGACTGATTCTCTGCTGACATGAAGCCAGATTCTCTGTTACGGGACATCTCTCCTCTGCCTGGGTGCCTGGGCCTAAATATCTGACAATGGACTGTTCCAGTGTTGTTTGACGTGAAGCATGATTCTCTGCTATGATATGAAGACTGATTCTCTGCTGACATGAAGCCAGATTCTCTGTTACGGGACCTCTCTCCTCTGCCTGGGTGCCTGGGCCTAAATCTGACAATGGACTGTTCCAGTGTTGGGTGACGTGAAGCATGATTCTCTGCTATGATATGAAGACTGATTCTCTGCTGACATGAAGCCAGATTCTCTGTTACGGGACCTCTCTCCTCTGCCTGGGTGCCTGGGCCTAAATATCTGACAATGGACTGTTCCAGTGTTGGGTGACAGGAAGCATAATTCTCTGCTATGACATGAAGACTGATTTTCTGCTGACATGAAGCCAGATTCTCTGTTACGGGACCTCTCTCCTCTGCCTGGGTGCCGGGGCCTAAATTTATGACAATGGGCTGTTACAATGGTGGGTGACGTGAAACCTGATTCTCTGCTATGACATGAAGACTGATTCTCTGCTGACATGAAGCCAGATTCTCTGTTACGGGACCTCTCTCCTCTGCCTGGGCCTAAATATCTGACAATGGGCTGTTACAGTGGTGGGTGACGTGAAGCATGATTCTCTGCTATGACAAGAAGATCGATTCTCTGCTGACATGAAGCCAGATTCTCTGTTATGGGACCTCTCTCCTCTGCCTGGGTGCCGGGGCCTAAATATATGACAATGGACTGTTCCAGTGTTGGGTGACGTGAAGCATGATTCTCTGCTATGATATGAAGACTGATTCTCTGCTGACATGAAGCCAGATTCTCTGTTACGGGACCTCTCTCCTCTGCCTGGGTGCCTGGGCCTAAATATCTGACAATTTATTGTTCCAGTGTTGGGTGACGTGGAGCATGATTCTCTGCTATGACAAGAAGACTGATTCTCTGCTGACATGAAGCCAGATTCTCTGTTATGGGACCTCTCTCCTCTGCCTGGGTGCCGGGGCCTAAATATATGACAATGGACTGTTACAGTGGTGGGTGACGTGAAGCCAGATTCTCTGCTATGGGACCTCTCTCCAATTTATATTGGTTAATTTTTATTTATTTTATTTTTATTTTTATTAATTTCCCTATCCACATTTGTTTGCAGGGGATTTACCTACATGTTGCTGCCTTTTGCAGCCCTCTAGCCCTTTCCTGGGCTGTTTTACAGCCTTTTTAGTGCCGAAAAGTTTGGGTCCCCATTGACTTCAATGGGGTTCGGGACGAAGTTCGGGTCGGGTTCGGATCCCGAACCCGAACATTTCCGGGAAGTTCGGCCGAACTTCCCGAACATCCAGGTGTTCGCTCAACTCTAATGGCCACTTGTTTTTCTTTACTTAGCTGCTTTTTTCTTGCCATAATACAAATTCTAACAGTCTATTCAGTAGGACTATCAGCTGTGTATCCACTTTACTTCTCCACAACGCAACTGATGGTACCAACCCTTATTTATTTATAAGGCAAGAAATCCCACTTATTAAACCTGAAGTGAAAACCATTTCAGGTGACTACCTCTTGAAGCTCATCAAGAGAATGCCAAGAGTGTGCAAAGCAGTAATCAAAGCAAAGGGTGGCTACTTTGAAGAACCTAGAATATTACATATTTTCAGTTGTTTCACACTTTTTTGTTATGTATATAATTCCACATGTGTTAATTCAAAGTTTTGATGCCTTTAGTGTGAATCTACAATTTTCATAGTCATGAAAATGAAGAAAACTCTTTGAATGAGAAGGTGTGTCCAAACTTTTGGTCTGTACTGTATATTTTTCTTTTTTTTTTTTTATATTTTCCTTATTTTTTACTTTTTTTTTTTTTTTTCCAAAGGATGGTCTTTCCTACCCCTCTCTTCTTATTCTCTCTATTTAGCATTATTGTTGCTAGTCTAGAAGTACTTTAATATATTCTTATTTATTTCACTCCTTTTATTTATCTTTTTACTGTTATATTGTTCTATAGGAATGGTAGGAAGGTAAATCCTTCATTTATTCCGATCGGTGAAAGGGATTTAAGCCGATATATCCACTTTGCCTCCTCATTTTGCAATTTGTTATCCACATCTCCTTGTCTGGGGCCTAGTTTGACCTTCTGTATTCCCCAGATTTCTAGACCTGTTGGATTCCCCTTGTGATATTTATTGATGTGTCTCACTAGGGGTCTATCATCCTTGGTATTGAGGGTACTTAGATGTTTCGAAATTCTCCTCCTCAGTTCCTGTATCATTTTTCCTACGTAGATTTTGGGACATCTACATTGTATTGCGTAGACAACACCAGTGCTCTTGCCGTTAATATATTCTCAGATGGTATACTTTTTCCCATCATGGGGGTTTGTAAACTCTTTTTTTAGCACCATGTACTTGCAGAACGTGCATCCCCCACACAGGTATGACCCCTGTGTGGACAGACAGTTCTTTTTTGTGCATATCTTCTTCTGAAAGTGGCTGTGCACCAATATATCTTTTAGATTTTGTCCCCTCCTATGTTACTGATGGGTTATTGGGCAGTACTTCATTTAGATCTTTGTCTGATGTTAAAATGTGCCATTACTTTTTAAGGATCCCATAGATTTTTTGATGTTGATAATCGAAAGTACCTATACATCATATTGTTTTTTTCATTTTTAGTTCCTTTCTCTTTAATAGACTCTCCCTCTCCATCTTTTTGACCCTATTGTAGGCTCTATACAACACCTTTCTGGGGTACCCTCTCTCCAGGAATCTCTGATACAATACTTTACATTCCTCTTCAAAGGCTCTCTTTTTTTAGGGGTTTTGGATGGCAGCTTTCCCAGTGGAGGAGGCTGTTGCTGGCTGTTGCCTTCCTATATATTTCAGTGAAATATACGCAATACAATGTAGATGTCCCTAAATCTACGTAGGAAAAACGATACAGGAACTGAG
The DNA here is from genome assembly GCF_014858855.1 of Bufo gargarizans. Classification (NCBI taxonomy): domain Eukaryota; kingdom Metazoa; phylum Chordata; class Amphibia; order Anura; family Bufonidae; genus Bufo; species Bufo gargarizans. Next base: position 18,200,793 of record NC_058080.1, read on the forward strand.
GAGGAGAATTTCGAAACATCTAAGTACCCTCAATGCCAATGAGGATACACCCCTAGTGAGACACACCAATAAATATCACAAGGGCAATCCAACAGGTCTAGAAATCTGGGGAATACAGAAGGTCAAACTAGGCCCCAGACAAGGAGATGTGGATAACAAATTGCAACAGGAGGAGGCAAAGTGGATATATCGGCTAAAATCCCTGTCACCGACCGGAATAAATGAAGGATTTACCTTCCTACCATTCCTATAGAACAATATAACAGTAAAAAGATAAATAAAAGGAGTGAAATAAATAAGAATATATTAAAGTACTTCTAGACTAGCAACAATAATGCTAAATAGACAGAATAAGAAGAGAGGGGTAGGAAAGACCATCCTTTGGGAAAAAAAAAGAAAAGAAGTAAAAAATAAGGAAAATGTAAAAAAAAAAAAGGAAAAATATATACAGTACAGACCAAAAGTTTGGACACACCTTTTCATTCAAAGAGTTTTCTTTATTTTCATGACTATGAAAATTGTAGATTCACACTGAAGGCATCAAAACTATGAATTAACACATGTGGAATTATATACATAACAAAAAAGTGTGAAACAACTGAAAATATGTCATATTCTAGGTTCTTCAATTAGCCACCTTTTTGCTTTGATTACTGCTTTGCACACTCTTGGCATTCTCTTGATGAGCTTCAAGAGGTAGTCACCTAAAATGGTCTTCCAACAGTCTTGAAGGAGTTCCCAGAGATGCTTAGCACTTGTTGGCCCTTTTGCCTTCACTCTGCGGTCCAGCTCACCCCAAACCATCTCGATTGGGTACAGGTCCGGTGACTGTGGAGGCCAGGTCATCTGGCACAGCCCCCAATCACTCTCCTTCATGGTCAAATAGCCCTTACACAGCCTGGAGGTGTGTTTGGGGTCATTGTCCTGATGAAAAATAAATGATGGTCCAACTAAACGCAAACCGGATGGAATAGCATGCCGCTGCAAGATGCCGTGGTAGCCATGCTGGTTCAGTATGCCTTCAATTTTGAATAAATCCCCAACAGTGTCACCAGCAAAGCACCACCACACCATCACACCTCCTCCTCCATGCTTCACGGTGGGAACCAGGCATGTAGAGTCCATCCGTTCACCTTTTCTGCGTCGCACAAAGACACGGTGGTTGGAACCAAGGATTTCAAATTTGGACTCATCAGACCAAAGCACAGATTTCCACTGGTCTAATGTCCATTCCTTGTGTTCTTTAGCCCAAACAAGTCTCTTCTGCTTGTTTCCTGTCCTTAGCAGTGGTTTCCTAGCAGATATTCTACCATGAAGGCCTGATTCACACAGTCTCCTCTTAACAGTTGTTCTAGAGATGTGTCTGCTGCTAGAACTCTGTGTGGCATTGACCTGGTCTCTAATCTGAGCTGCTGTTAACCTGCGATTTTCTGAGGCTGGTGACTCGGATGAACTTATCCTCCGCAGCAGAGGTGACTCTTGGTCTTCCTTTCCTGGGGCGGTCTGCATGTGAGCCAGTTTCTTTGTAGCGCTTGATGGTTTTTGTGACTGCATTTGGGGACACTTTCAAAGTTTTCCCAATTTTTCGGACTGACTGACCTTCATTTCTTAAAGTAATGATGGCCACTCGTTTTTCTTTACTTAGCTGCTTTTTTCTTGCCATAATACAAATTCTGACAGTCTATTCAGTAGGACTATCAGCTGTGTATCCACCTGACTTCTCCACAACGCAACTGATGGTCCCAGCCCCATTTATAAGGCAAGAAATCCCACTTATTAAACCTGACAGGGCAAACCTGTGAAGTGAAAACCATTTCAGGTGACTACCTCTTGAAGCTCATCAAGAGAATGCCAAGAATGTGCAAATCAGTAATCAAAGCAAAAGGTGGCTACTTTGAAGAACCTAGAATATGACATATTTTCAGTTGTTTCACACTTTTTTTATGTATATAATTCCACATGTGTTAATTCATAGTTTGATACCTTCAGTGTGAATCTACAATTTTCATAGTCATGAAAATATAGAAAACTCTTTGAATGAGAAGGTGTGTCCAAACTTTTGGTCTGTACTGTATAAAAGAAATAAGATGAATATACTTACCAAGAATATTGATGGGGATGTCCATGCCGCTGGTTGGTGCGTCTGGTGGGGGGGGGGGGGGGGCACCGGAGACTGTTGCATAGGCTAGTGGATAGAGACCTGGTATACATTTTTAATAAAACAAAGAGGTATAAACAATATGTATAATGTTGATAAAAGGGAAAGTATAATATACCATCTTTCTAAATTAAAATAGATAAAAATATCCCCTAGAGAAAAAACGAGCTCCTATATATATATATATATATATATATATATATATTCCAAGAAAAAATGGCGGCACTGGTACTAAATCAAATGAAGCTAGGGTGCACGTCTCCAGGGGAATAGGCTTCTTACCCCAATGTATAATCCAGAAAAATGGGCGGCGGCACTCCAAAGAAAAGAACAATGAACCTTTATTCACCCAGGTGGTGCAACGTTTCGGCTCTGCACTTGAGCCTTTTTCAAGCAAAGTTACAACTCAAATCACAGCATTATATACAGGTGAATCAATTAGCATATTCAACATGTGATCACACTCCACCCAGTGGGTGTGTTACAAATCGTGATCATCCAATAGAAAAACAATGTGTACATCACACAAGGAAAATAGACAAATTATATAAATCCAATGAAAAATACATGTGAGAAATACATGTAACATACATGTTATAAGAAGTGTGCCTGTGGACACATACCATATCGATCAGTTACAAAGTCGATCTATCCGATCGGTGCACTATAATGTAATATACTTAACAGGAGGGAAGAGCAGAGAGGGCGGGCGATCAAGCAAACATACCAGAAAGGCGAGGTGAAGCCTGTCATGCCGCTGTTCGGCGTTGTTTGCCATTCAATGCGCAGACGTAGCGGAGATCCAGTCTGGGATATGCAGGCCAGAGACATCTGATGTCATCAGATCAGGCCGCAGCGTCATCTTCCTGAGTCAAAACGACTCTCCCCATGCGCATGCTCAGTAGACGAGATCTATTCCCAGCGCCATCTTGCTTAATGGAAACAGACCGCTATGTCAAAACACTCGGTGTAGCGCATCCAACCCACTTACTAACGGGTATGGGCAACTCAGAAAGACAGGGACTTCCTGATAACCAGGGTGTCCTCCCATCCTATCCAAGTGAGGCCATGTCACGACCACGGAACCTGCGGTCCCTGCAGGGGCAACACTGAGATTGCTGAGTGTCCTCCTACCCGAGAGGGATCTCCTCTTGTGGGCACACGGATTCCACAAAGTGCAGACAGCAAATAGGTATCTTATTGCTCAGGCTTCCCATAGTGCTTATCAAAATTCAAAGGCATGCGGCAATGCAAGAATATAATACAGGCATCAGAAAAATAAAAAAAATAATAATAAAGGACAAAAAACGTCCAGAATAACCCTCTCCCATGTGGTATGTTGCGATCACCCCGACCGGGGCACCGTTTAGAAGCAGAGAAATGTAAAATACCAAGTAGGCCCTGATAGAAAAAGAAAGAAGTTTACGTCTGGAGGATAGAAAGGAAAATATATATATATATCAATAAGTGGATATGTGATGAAAGAAAGGCATCACGAGCAATAACTCATAACTGAGAGTCACTCAGAAAAAGACGGTAAGCTAGGGAACGGACCTCATCATCAAAAAAACGATATAACAGTGTGGACACAATAAAAAAATTCTATACTGGTATAGACATGTGTAGAATAAATATATAATAAAGTACCAAGTGAGAAGAATAAAGGACCATGCAAATGATGAAAGGTGAGGGAAATCCAGCGAAGAGTCCGCGCCTGCGCTGACAAAGGCCCCGACACAAAGTATATACGCATGTATGAGATGTGAGCAAGCAATATCGCGATGGTATAGATGTGGACAAATCAACGTTAAAGTCTGCGCGCACGCGCAAACTTGATAGTAAACCCGAGAGAGCGAGAATGGAGTAAATGTTAAAGTCTGCGTGCATGCGCGAACATACAAAAACCTTGCGATAATGCAGTGATGAAAGGGCAAACCCTGGCGCATGCGCGGACGTCCCTGAGCTACGTTGCACAATTGTGAGTCATCAGGGCATGACGGACGAGGGCTAATCAGGAACTAGAGGGTATGAAGAAATGAAATAAAGTGATATGATGTATCAGAAAACGATTGGAGTATAAGAGCATGTGATCTGAAACAAACCTTTAAAGGATGGTACCCGCCCCAACGCTCACACCTGCATTATCCCCTGAAGACGCTGGTTACACAGCGAAACATGTCGGGATGCAGGGTGTGTGAGTGTTAGGTTTTAGGCAGTGCGGTGTGGACTAAGCTCAAATATGCGAGCAAACAAAGAAATTATCACAGCAGCAGCAACTATAGGGACTAAGCTCAAATATATGAGCAGACACAAGTAATCACCAGGTTATGGAGAGAGACTGTTAGGAGGAGAGAGGAGGCGTGCACAAACAGAAGAAGCTGTAGCAGCAACCATTGGGGAAGGATCATAATATAGATCCTAAGATACTAGGGGCACGATACAAAATAGAGGATTGTGTTGCTCCCCTCCCCCATCACCTTCCCATAGATTGTGCTAACTCACAGGTACATTCCATAAACCTTCTCCCCGTCCCCACTCCCTCAATTTCCCTGTTATACGAATATAAAGTAGGGAAATAGCAGATCCCATATACGAATAATGTAGCAGCAACTGTGATATAAGCCCATGTAAAATACATAAAAAAACAGGAAAAGAATTGAGAGCAATTCTGCACCACTGAGAGTTTTAAAATAAGTCTATAGTATACTAATAGAATGAAATAAGATTAAAGGGACAATGTATATTAAATATCAAAATAAAAGTGAAGTTTTAAAAGAAAAAAGTACTTGATCCAAAAACGTAAATAGGTCCTCAGCGATCACCAGTTAGTAATTTTAAAGTCTAAAACGTTGACATGTACTGTGAGGGCAAAGGTTACAAAAATTGTAAACAAAGAAGAGATGTCTCCCTTTCTACACCGAGACGTTTACCTTTGGGAGACTAAGTATTTATGGATCATTGGCCTATCCACACTCACTGTCTTTCTCAGCTTCTCCCATCCTTCTTCCGTCTCTCCTCGCTATCCCTTGAATTCTCCTTCGACTAAACTTTCCTTTCTCAGTCATTTCTATATATTCCCCCCTCCGATTATGTCTCGATTATTTTTCGATTATTTTCGGAAAATTTCTGATTTGATTATATATTCAACAATAGTAACACTTCAGGGCGACTATCCTGAACTTCACCACCCCCATGATCAATACTGTATTAATATGCGCATGCACGCACATGTTAATGGTTGTCTTGTTAATGTGGTATATTGTTATTACCCCATTGGTTATCTTTTTTGTTTTGTGGATCTGCCATACCACCCATTACTTAATTGAATTATCAGAGAGTATACTACCTCGGCCCTATTGGCCAAAGACATCATCACTAGATTGGGGTCAGATAGATTGGGATCTATTTAAATCAAAATGATGACCAATCTGAAAATAGCATCATTTAACATAAAAGGCTTTAATTCTCATTCTAAAAGATGCCAAATACTATCCTTCATGAAGAAAAAACAGACTTTGGACCTGTTCTTACAAGAAACCCATTTTAGATTTGATAAGTATCCCGATCTTTCTTGCTCCAACTTTCCTGTCTGGTACCATTGCGGTTCTAATTCCTCTGCCTATAGAGGAACCAGCATCGGTTTTAGTAGGAATGTACCCTTCCAATACTGTTCACACCAACAAGATGTTGATGGTAGATACTTGTTACTAAAAGGGTATATTGATAAATGCATGTTCACCTTTGTTAGTTTGTATGCTCCAAAAGCCACTTGGCTCAAAGACCTTATCCCTAAAATATCTATTTTTCGAGAAGGTATACTGATTCTAGGTGGAGATCTTAATGCCACCTTGGACCCGTCTCTAGACTCCTCTAATAATAAATCGTCCCTCTCCAAAAAGGCACTTTGCTCAATTAAAGAATCATTGGCAGAATTGCAGTTGGTCGACATTTGGAGAATATTAAACCCATCAGTGAACTATTACACCTTCTATTCGAATCTACACAGTTCTTATCAAAGATTGGACTACCTGTTTGTATCTAAGGAACATATCCAAATATGCAAAGACCCATACATTGACTCTATTTACATGTCAGATCACGCCCCCATATTCACCTCCGTTTCCCCAACAATGCCTCCTCCCAAGACATTTAAATGGAGACTCAATGAGCAACTCCTTTCCAACCTAAGCTATGTCTCCAAATTAAGGAATACCCTAGAAGACTTTTTTACTTTGAATGCCCTCCCAGAAACCTCCCCCAACTTGTTATGGGATACCCACAAAGCCTTCATGAGAGGGCAACTCATCAGTTTAGGCTCTCATGCAAAAAAACTGAGATCGACCCAAATAGATACTCTGCTACTACATATTAAGAAACTTGAGATCCAACATAAACAAACCCTATCTGAAGCACATCTAACTGAACTTACCAGACTTAATTCTGAACTAAAAAACCTATTGAATAATGTATCAGCCAAACACTTCCTCAATTCCCAATTCAAGTTCTTCGCCCATGGTGACAAAGCATCGAGATTTATGATGAACAGGATAAAACAAAGGAGATCTCATAAACATAAAGGTAAATTACATACTAAAAAGGGGACATTGTTACAAAGACAGAGGAAATATCCTCACAGTTTCAAAACTTCTATCACACTTTGTATAATTTTCCTAACAATACTTCCCATACTGAAGTACCATCACATTTCGATGCAATTCAAACATTTCACCAATCAGTGTCTCTTCCTACCCTGACTAATTCCCAAATACCCCCCCTTGAATCCCTCTTCACACTCAAGGAAGTGAAAGAAGCTATACAACAACTTCCCAAGAATAAAGCCCCCGGGTCCGATGGGCTAACGGCAATATATTACCGTACCTGGACCTTAAGCTAATGGCTAAAATTCTCGCTAATAGATTATCTCCTCTGCTACCCCTTCTAGTACATAAAGACCAAACAGGCTTTGTATCCGGCAGGGAAGGCAAAGATAATTCAACAAGAATTATAAATGCCATATTCTATGCTAAAAAGAAATCCTGCCCATTAGTCCTTGTCAGCACCAATGCCGAAAAAGCATTTGACAGAGTCAACTGGGACTTTATACGTCTCGTCCTGTTGAAATTTGGACTTCCAGACCCCTTTATACAAGCGGTCTTCTCTATGTACCTCAATGCCTCGGCATCGGTGCTGGTGAATGACACTTTCTCCCCCCCTTCCCCATCAAAAACGGCACTCACCAAGGGTGTCCATTATCCCCCTTGATTTTTGTCCTGGTCATGGAACCCCTTTTACAATCCATCCGCCAGAACCCCCGATCAAGGGAGTTGACCTAGGAGGCCACAACCATAAGGCCGCTGCTTTTGCAGATGACCTTTTGCTCATAACCACCAATCCCTCTTTCCCTACCTCGTAATTACGACCACTCAGAGAAATTCATTCCTCTAATTTTAAAATCAATATGAAAAAATCCCACGTTTTAGCTATAGGTTTGCCCCTACACACCAGGAATAAACTCGCCTCCACTTCAGCATTTAATTGGGACTCCATCACATATCTAGGTGTCAAAATTGGTCAGGACTAGGGATGAGCGAACTCGAACTGTATAGTTCGGGTTCGTACCGAATTTTGGGGTGTCCGTGACACGGACCCGAACCCGGACATTTTCGTAAAAGTCCGGGTTCGGGTTCGGTGTTCGTCGCTTTCTTCGCGCTTTTGTGACGCTTTCTTGGCGCTTTTTGAAAGGCTGCTAAGCAGCCAATCAACAAGCGTCATACTACTTGCCCCAAGAGGCCATCACAGCCATGCCTACTATTGGCATGGCTGTGATTGGCCAGAGCACCATGTGACCCAGCCTCTATTTAAGCTGGAGTCACATAGCGCCGCCCGTCACTCTGCTCTGATTAGCGTAGGGAGAGGTTGCGGCTGCGACAGTAGGGCGAGATTAGGCAGATTAACTCCTCCAAAGGACTTGATTAACTGATCGATCTGCAGCTGTGGATCATTGAGCTGCTGATCCTCAATTGCTCACTGTTTTTAGGCTGCCCAGACCGTTTGTCAGTCACATTTTTCTGGGGTGATCGGCGGCCATTTTGTGTCTTGTGGTGCGCCAGCACAAGCTGCGACCAAGTGCATTTAACCCTCAATGGTGTGGTTGTTTTTTGGCTAAAGCCTACATCAGGGTGAAGCTGTCACACCAAGTGCATTTAACCCTCAGTAGTGTGGTTGGTCAAGCTATCACACCAAGTGCATTTAACCAGCAATAGTCTGTTCATTTTTTGGCCATATACTAAATCAGGGGCAAGCTGCGCCCGTCACCAAGTGCATTTAACCCTCAGTAGTGTGGTTGGTCAAGCTGTGACACCAAGTGCATTTAACCAGCAATAGTCTGTTCATTTTTTGGCCATATACTACATCAGGGGCAAGCTGCGCCCATCACCAAGTGCATTTAACCAGCAATAGTGTGGTTATTTTTTGGCCATATCCCAGTCTAATTCTGTCACTAAATCCATACCGGTCACCCAGCGCCTAAATACTAGGCCTCAAATTTATATCCCGCTAAATCTCTCGTTAGTGCTGTAGCTGGGCGAGTTATTTAGTGTCCGTTCAAGCACATTTCTTGTTCTGGGTTGAAATACAATTCCCAATTTAGCAATTTCATAATTTAGTGGTTTCTGCTATATCAGAGCTATTTGAAATCTATCCCTAAAAGGGTATATAATATTCAAGGTGCACATTGGGTCATTCAGAATAACTTCACACACACCCGCTACTGTGTATTTCCAAGTCTAATTCTGTCACTAAACCCATACCTGTCACCCAGCGCCTAAATACTAGGCCTCAAATTTATATCCTGCTAAATCTCTCGTTAGTGCTGTAGCTGGGCGAGTTATTTAGTGTCCGTTCAAGCACATTTCTTGTTCTGGGTTAAAATACAATTCCCAATTTAGCAATTTCATAATTTAGTGGTTTCTGCTATATCAGAGCTATTTGAAATCTATCCCTAAAAGGGTATATAATATTCAAGGTGCACATTGGGTCATTCAGAATAACTTCACACACACCCGCTACTGTGTATTTCCAAGTCTAATTCTGTCACTAAACCCATACCTGTCACCCAGCGCCTAAATACTAGGCCTCAAATTTATATCCTGCTAAATCTCTCGTTAGTGCTGTAGCTGGGCGAGTTATTTAGTGTCCGTTCAAGCACATTTCTTGTTCTGGGTTGAAATACAATTCCCAATTTAGCAATTTCATAATTTAGTGGTTTCTGCTATATCAGAGCTATTTGAAATCTATCCCTAAAAGGGTATATAATATTCAAGGTGCACATTGGGTCATTCAGAATAACTTCACACACACCCGCTACTGTGTATTTCCAAGTCTAATTCTGTCACTAAACCCATACCTGTCACCCAGCGCCTAAATACTAGGCCTCAAATTTATATCCTGCTAAATCTCTCGTTAGTGCTGTAGCTGGGCGAGTTATTTAGTGTCCGTTCAAGCACATTTCTTGTTCTGGGTTGAAATACAATTCCCAATTTAGCAATTTCATAATTTAGTGGTTTCTGCTATATCAGAGCTATTTGAAATCTATCCCTAAAAGGGTATATAATATTCAAGGTGCACATTGGGTCATTCAGAATAACTTCACACACACCCGCTACTGTGTATTTCCAAGTCTAATTCTGTCACTAAACCCATACCTGTCACCCAGCGCCTAAATACTAGGCCTCAAATTTATATCCTGCTACATCTCTCGTTAGTGCTGTAGCTGGGCGAGTTATTTAGTGTCCGTTCAAGCACATTTCTTGTTCTGGGTTGAAATACAATTCCCAATTTAGCAATTTCATAATTTAGTGGTTTCTGCTATATCAGAGCTATTTGAAATCTATCCCTAAAAGGGTATATAATATTCAAGGTGCACATTGGGTCATTCAGAATAACTTCACACACACCCGCTTCTGTGCATTTCCAAGTCTAATTCTGTCACTAAATCCATACCGGTCACCCAGCGCCTAAATACTAGGCCTCAAATTTATATCCCGATGAATTTGAATACAATACATTGGGCCAAATAATATATTTGTTGTTGTGGTGAACCATAACAATGAGAAAAACATCTAGTAAGGGACGCGGACGTGGACATGGTCGTGGTGGTGTTAGTGGACCCTCTGGTGCTGGGAGAGGACGTGGCCGTTCTGCCACATCCACACGTCCTAGTGTACCAACTACCTCAGGTCCCAGTAGCCGCCAGAATTTACAGCGATATATGGTGGGGCCCAATGCCGTTCTAAGGATGGTAAGGCCTGAGCAGGTACAGGCATTAGTCAATTGGGTGGCCGACAGTGGATCCAGCACGTCCACATTATCTCCCACCCAGTCTTCTGCAGAAAGCGCACAGATGGCGCCTGAAAACCAACCCCATCAGTCTGTCACATCACCCCCATGCATACCAGGGAAACTGTCTCAGCCTCAAGTTATGCAGCAGTCTCTTATGCTGTTTGAAGACTCCGCTGGCAGGGTTTCCCAAGGGCATCCACCTAGCCCTTCCCCAGCGGTGAAAGACATAGAATGCACTGACGCACAACCACTTATGTTTCCTGATGATGAGGACATGGGAATACCACCTCAGCATGTCTCTGATGATGACGAAACACAGGTGCCAACTGCTGCGTCTTTCTGCAGTGTGCAGACTGAACAGGAGGTCAGGGATCAAGACTGGGTGGAAGACGATGCAGGGGACGATGAGGTCCTAGACCCCACATGGAATGAAGGTCGTGCCACTGACTTTCACAGTTCGGAGGAAGAGGCAGTGGTGAGACCGAGCCAACAGCGTAGCAAAAGAGGGAGCAGTGGGCAAAAGCAGAACACCCGCCGCCAAGAGACTCCGCCTGCTACTGACCGCCGCCATCTGGGACCGAGCACCCCAAAGGCAGCTTCAAGGAGTTCCCTGGCATGGCACTTCTTCAAACAATGTGCTGACGACACGACCCGAGTGGTTTGCACGCTGTGCCATCAGAGCCTGAAGCGAGGCATTAACGTTCTGAACCTGAGCACAACCTGCATGACCAGGCACCTGCATGCAAAGCATGAACTGCAGTGGAGTAAACACCTTAAAACCAAGGAAGTCACTCAGGCTCCCCCTGCTACCTCTTCTGCTGCTGCCGCCTCGGCCTATTCTGCTGCTGCCGCCTCGGCCTCTTCCTCCGCCTCTGGAGGAACGTTGGCACCTGCCGCCCAGCAAACAGGGGATGTACCACCAACACCACCACCACCACCTCCGTCACCAAGCGTCTCAACCATGTCACACGCCAGCGTTCAGCTCTCCATCTCACAAACATTTGATAGAAAGCGTAAATTCCCACCTAGCCACCCTCGATCCCTGGCCCTGAATGCCAGCATTTCTAAACTACTGGCCTATGAAATGCTGTCATTTAGGCTGGTGGACACAGACAGCTTCAAACAGCTCATGTCGCTTGCTGTCCCACAGTATGTTGTTCCCAGCCGGCACTACTTCTCCAAGAGAGCCGTGCCTTCCCTGCACAACCAAGTATCCCATAAAATCAAGTGTGCACTGCGCAACGCCATCTGTAGCAAGGTCCACTTAACCACAGATACGTGGACCAGTAAGCACGGCCAGGGACGCTATATCTCCCTAACTGCACACTGGGTAAATGTAGTGGCAGCTGGGCCCCAGGCGGAGAGCTGTTTGGCGCACGTCCTTCCGCCGCCAAGGATCGCAGGGCAACATTCTTTGCCTCCTGTTGCCACCTCCTCCTTCTCGGCTTCCTCCTCCTCTTCTTCCACCTGCTCATCCAGTCAGCCACACACCTTCACCACCAACTTCAGCACAGCCCGGGGTAAACGTCAGCAGGCCATTCTGAAACTCATATGTTTGGGGGACAGGCCCCACACCGCACAGGAGTTGTGGCGGGGTATTGAACAACAGACCGACGAGTGGTTGCTGCCGGTGAGCCTCAAGCCCGGCCTGGTGGTGTGTGATAATGGGCGAAATCTCGTTGCAGCTCTGGGACTAGCCAATTTGACGCACATCCCTTGCTTGGCGCATGTGCTGAATTTGGTGGTGCAGAAGTTCATTCACAACTACCCCGACATGTCAGAGCTGCTGCATAAAGTGCGGGCCGTCTGTTCGCGCTTCCGGCGTTCACATCCTGCTGCTGCTCGCCTGTCTGCGCTACAGCGTAACTTCGGCCTTCCCGCTCACCGCCTCATATGCGACGTGCCCACCAGGTGGAACTCCACCTTGCACATGCTGGACAGACTGTGCGAGCAGCAGCAGGCCATAGTGGAGTTTCAGCTGCAGCACGCACGGGTCAGTCGCACTACAGAACAGCACCACTTCACCACCAATGACTGGGCCTCCATGCGAGACCTGTGTGCCCTGTTGCGCTGTTTCGAGTACTCCACCAACATGGCCAGTGGCGATGACACCGTTATCAGCGTTACAATACCACTTCTATGTCTCCTTGAGAAAACACTTAGGGCGATGATGGAAGAGGAGGTGGCCCAGGAGGAGGAGGAGGAGGAGGAGGAAGAGGGGTCATTTTTAGCACTTTCAGGCCAGTCTCTTCGAAGTGACTCAGAGGGAGGTTTTTGGCAACAGCAGAGGCCAGGTACAAATGTGGCCAGCCAGGGCCCACTACTGGAGGACGAGGAGGACGAGGATGAGGAGGAGGTGGAGGAGGATGAGGATGAAGCATGGTCACAGCGGGGTGGCACCCAACGCAGCTCGGGTCCATCACTGGTGCGTGGCTGGGGGGAAAGGCAGGACGATGACGATACGCCTCCCACAGAGGACAGCTTGTCCTTATCCCTGGGCAGCCTGGCACACATGAGCGACTACATGCTGCAGTGCCTGCGCAACGACAGCAGAGTTGCCCACATTTTAACCTGTGCGGACTACTGGGTTGCCACCCTGCTGGATCCACGCTACAAAGACAATGTGCCCACCTTACTTCCTGCACTGGAGCGTGATAGGAAGATGCGCGAGTACAAGCGCACGTTGGTAGACGCGCTACTGAGAGCATTCCCAAATGTCACAGGGGAACAAGTGGAAGCCCAAGGCCAAGGCAGAGGAGGAGCAAGAGGTCGCCAAGGCAGCTGTGTCACGGCCAGCTCCTCTGAGGGCAGGGTTAGCATGGCAGAGATGTGGAAAACTTTTGTCAACACGCCACAGCTAACTGCACCACCACCTGATACGCAACGTGTTAGCAGGAGGCAACATTTCACTAACATGGTGGAACAGTACGTGTGCACACCCCTCCACGTACTGACTGATGGTTCGGCCCCATTCAACTTCTGGGTCTCTAAATTGTCCACGTGGCCAGAGCTAGCCTTTTATGCCTTGGAGGTGCTGGCCTGCCCGGCAGCCAGCGTTTTGTCTGAACGTGTATTCAGCACGGCAGGGGGCGTCATTACAGACAAACGCAGCCGCCTGTCTACAGCCAATGTGGACAAGCTGACGTTCATAAAAATGAACCAGGCATGGATCCCACAGGACCTGTCCGTCCCTTGTCCAGATTAGACATTAACTACCTCCCCATAACCATATATTATTGGACTCCAGGGCACTTCCTCATTCAATCCTATTTTTATTTTCATTTTACCATTATATTGCGAGGCTACCCAAAGTTGAATGAACCTCTCCTCTGCCTGTGTGCTAGGCCTAAATATATGCCAATGGACTGTTGCAGTGGTGGCTGACATGAAGCCTGATTCTCTGCTATGACATGCAGACTAATTCTCTGCTGACATGAAGCCAGATTGTCTGTTACGGGACCTCTCTCCTCTGCCTGGGTGCTGGGCCTAAATTTATGACAATGGACTGTTGCAGTGGTGGCTGACGTGAAGCCTGATTCTCTGCTATGACATGCAGACTGATTCTCTGCTGACATGAAGCCAGATTGTCTGTTACGGGACCTCTCTGCTCTGCCTGTGTGCTAGGCCTAAATATATGCCAATGGACTGTTGCAGTGGTGGGTGACGTGAAGCCTCATTCTCTGCTATGACATGCAGACTGATTCTCTGCTGTCATGAAGCCAGATTGTCTGTTACGGGACCTCTCTGCTCTGCCTGTGTGCTAGGCCTAAATATATGCCAATGGACTGTTGCAGTGGTGGGTGACGTGAAGCCTCATTCTCTGCTATGACATGCAGACTGATTCTCTGCTGACATGAAGCCAGATTGTCTGTTACGGGACCTCTCTCCTCTGCCTGTGTGCTAGGCCTAAATATATGCCAATGGACTGTTGCAGTGGTGGCTGACGTGAAGCCTGATTCTCTGCTATGACATGCAGACTGATTCTCTGCTGACATGAAGCCAGATTGTCTGTTACGGGACCTCTCTGCTCTGCCTGTGTGCTAGGCCTAAATATATGCCAATGGACTGTTGCAGTGGTGGGTGACGTGAAGCCTCATTCTCTGCTATGACATGCAGACTGATTCTCTGCTGTCATGAAGCCAGATTGTCTGTTACGGGACCTCTCTGCTCTGCCTGTGTGCTAGGCCTAAATATATGCCAATGGACTGTTGCAGTGGTGGGTGACGTGAAGCCTCATTCTCTGCTATGACATGCAGACTGATTCTCTGCTGACATGAAGCCAGATTGTCTGTTACGGGACCTCTCTCCTCTGCCTGTGTGCTAGGCCTAAATATATGCCAATGGACTGTTGCAGTGGTGGCTGACGTGAAGCCTCATTCTCTGCTATGACATGCAGACTGATTCTCTGCTGACATGAAGCCAGATTGTCTGTTACGGGACCTCTCTCCTCTGCCTGTGTGCTAGGCCTAAATATATGCCAATGGACTGTTGCAGTGGTGGCTGACGTGAAGTCTGATTCTCTGCTATGACATGCAGACTGATTCTCTGCTGACATGAAGCCAGATTGTCTGTTACGGGACCTCTCTGCTCTGCCTGTGTGCTAGGCCTAAATATATGCCAATGGACTGTTGCAGTGGTGGGTGACGTGAAGCCTCATTCTCTGCTATGACATGCAGACTGATTCTCTGCTGACATGAAGCCAGATTGTCTGTTACGGGACCTCTCTGCTCTGCCTGTGTGCTAGGCCTAAATATATGCCAATGGACTGTTGCAGTGGTGGGTGACGTGAAGCCTCATTCTCTGCTATGACATGCAGACTGATTCTCTGCTGACATGAAGCCAGATTGTCTGTTACGGGACCTCTCCCCTCTGCCTGTGTGCTAGGCCTAAATATATGCCAATGGACTGTTGCAGTGGTGGGTGACGTGAAGCCTCATTCTCTGCTATGACATGCAGACTGATTCTCTGCTGACATGAAGCCAGATTGTCTGTTACGGGACCTCTCTCCTCTGCTTGTGTGCTAGGCCTAAATATATGCCAATGGACTGTTGCAGTGGTGGCTGACGTGAAGCCTCATTCTCTGCTATGACATGCAGACTAATTCTCTGCTGACATGAAGCCAGATTGTCTGTTACGGGACCTCTCTCCTCTGCCTGGGTGCTGGGCCTAAATATATGCCAATGGACTGTTGCAGTGGTGGCTGACGTGAAGCCTCATTCTCTGCTATGACATGCAGACTGATTCTCTGCTGACATGAAGCCAGATTGTCTGTTACGGGACCTCTCTCCTCTGCCTGTGTGCTAGGCCTAAATATATGCCAATGGACTGTTGCAGTGGTGGCTGACGTGAAGTCTGATTCTCTGCTATGACATGCAGACTGATTCTCTGCTGACATGAAGCCAGATTGTCTGTTACGGGACCTCTCTGCTCTGCCTGTGTGCTAGGCCTAAATATATGCCAATGGACTGTTGCAGTGGTGGGTGACGTGAAGCCTCATTCTCTGCTATGACATGCAGACTGATTCTCTGCTGTCATGAAGCCAGATTGTCTGTTACGGGACCTCTCTGCTCTGCCTGTGTGCTAGGCCTAAATATATGCCAATGGACTGTTGCAGTGGTGGGTGACGTGAAGCCTCATTCTCTGCTATGACATGCAGACTGATTCTCTGCTGACATGAAGCCAGATTGTCTGTTACGGGACCTCTCCCCTCTGCCTGTGTGCTAGGCCTAAATATATGCCAATGGACTGTTGCAGTGGTGGGTGACGTGAAGCCTCATTCTCTGCTATGACATGCAGACTGATTCTCTGCTGACATGAAGCCAGATTGTCTGTTACGGGACCTCTCTCCTCTGCCTGTGTGCTAGGCCTAAATATATGCCAATGGACTGTTGCAGTGGTGGCTGACGTGAAGCCTCATTCTCTGCTATGACATGCAGACTAATTCTCTGCTGACATGAAGCCAGATTGTCTGTTACGGGACCTCTCTCCTCTGCCTGGGTGCTGGGCCTAAATTTATGACAATGGACTGTTGCAGTGGTGGCTGACGTGAAGCCTGATTCTCTACTATGACATGCAGACTGATTCTCTGCTGACATGAAGCCAGATCCTCTGTTACGGGACCTCTCTCCTCTGCCTGGGTGCTGGGCCTAAATTTATGACAATGGACTGTTGCAGTGGTGGCTGACGTGAAGCCTCATTCTCTGCTATGACATGCAGACTGATTCTCTGCTGACATGAAGCCAGATCCTCTGTTACGGGACCTCTCTCCTCTGCCTGGGTGCTGGGCCTAAATTTATGACAATGGACTGTTGCAGTGGTGGCTGACGTGAAGCCTCATTCTCTGCTATGACATGCAGACTGATTCTCTGCTGACATGAAGCCAGATCCTCTTTTACGGGACCTCTCTCCTCTGCCTGGGTGCTGGGCCTAAATTTATGACAATGGACTGTTGCAGTGGTGGCTGACGTGAAGCCTCATTCTCTGCTATGACATGCAGACTGATTCTCTGCTGACATGAAGCCAGATCCTCTGTTACGGGACCTCTCTCCTCTGCCTGGGTGCTGGGCCTAAATTTATGACAATGGACTGTTGCAGTGGTGGCTGACGTGAAGCCTGATTCTCTGCTATGACATGCAGACTGATTCTCTGCTGTCATGAAGCCAGATTGTCTGTTACGGGACCTCTCTGCTCTGCCTGTGTGCTAGGCCTAAATATATGCCAATGGACTGTTGCAGTGGTGGGTGACGTGAAGCCTGATTCTCTGCTATGATATGAAGATTGATTCTCTGCTGACATGAAGCCAGATTGTCTGTTACGGGACCTTTCTCCTCTGCCTGGGTTCTGGGCCTAAATTTATGAAAATTGACTCTTACAGTGGTGGGTGACGTGAAGCCTGATTCTCTGCTATGATATGAAGACTGATTCTCTGCTGACATGAAGCCAGATTCTCTGTTACGGGACCTCTCTCCTCTGCCTGGGTGCTGGGCCTAAATTTATGACAATGGACTGTTGCAGTGGTGGCTGACGTGAAGCCTGATTCTCTGCTATGACATGCAGACTGATTCTCTGCTGACATGAAGCCAGATCCTCTGTTACGGGACCTCTCTCCTCTGCCTGTGTGTGTGCTGGGCCTAAATATATGCCAATGGACTGTTGCAGTGGTGGCTGACGTGAAGCCTCATTCTCTGCTATGACATGCAGACTGATTCTCTGCTGACATGAAGCCAGATTCTCTGTTACGGGACCTCTCTCCTCTGCCTGTGTGTGTGCTGGGCCTAAATATATGCCAATGGACTGTTGCAGTGGTGGCTGACGTGAAGCCTCATTCTCTGCTATGACATGCAGACTAATTCTCTGCTGACATGAAGACAGATTCTCTGTTACGGGACCTCCCTCCTCTGCCTGGGTGCTGGGCCTAAATATATGCCAATGGACTGTTGCAGTGGTGGCTGACGTGAAGCCTCATTCTCTGCTATGACATGCAGACTAATTCTCTGCTGACATGAAGACAGATTCTCTGTTACGGGACCTCCCTCCTCTGCCTGGGTGCTGGGCCTAAATATATGCCAATGGACTGTTGCAGTGGTGGCTGACGTGAAGCCTCATTCTCTGCTATGACATGCAGACTGATTCTCTGCTGACATGAAGCCAGATTCTCTGTTACGGGACCTCTCTCCTCTGCCTGTGTGTGTGCTGGGCCTAAATATATGCCAATGGACTGTTGCAGTGGTGGCTGACGTGAAGCCTCATTCTCTGCTATGACATGCAGACTAATTCTCTGCTGACATGAAGCCAGATTCTCTGTTACGGGACCTCTCTCCTCTGCCTGTGTGTGTGCTGGGCCTAAATATATGCCAATGGACTGTTGCAGTGGTGGCTGACGTGAAGCCTCATTCTCTGCTATGACATGCAGACTAATTCTCTGCTGACATGAAGACAGATTCTCTGTTACGGGACCTCCCTCCTCTGCCTGGGTGCTGGGCCTAAATATATGCCAATGGACTGTTGCAGTGGTGGCTGACGTGAAGCCTCATTCTCTGCTATGACATGCAGACTGATTCTCTGCTGACATGAAGCCAGATTGTCTGTTACGGGACCTCTCTCCTCTGCCTGGGTGCTGGGTAGTGTTGAGCGCGAATATTCGAAAAGCAAATTTTTTTCGCGAATATCGCAACTTCGCGATTTCGCGAATATTTCGAATATAGTGCTATATATTCGTAAAAACGAATATTCGTTTTTTGTTTTTTTCCCCCCCCCCACAAAATTACAGTACACATATAATTGATTGTTTCCCAAAGGTCCAACAGCTCAGATCTTACTCACATTGCCTAGAAAGTGATTGAGGCGCGAATCTTCGTAAGGCGATTTTATTAGCGCACATGCGAATATCGGCACGTCCCAGAACAGAGGCAAAGGGCTTTGCATTCATACATTAGTGAATTGAGTTGCGAATCTTCGTAAGGCGATTTTATTAGCGCACATGCGAATATCTACACTTGTCCCAGAACAGAGGCAAAGGGCTTTGCATTCATACATTAGTGATTGAATTGAGCTGCGAATCTTCGTAAGGCGATTTTATTAACGCAAATGCAAATATCTACACTTGTCCCCAGAACAGAGAGGCAAAGGCCTGTGCATTCATATAGTATAGCACCATATTCGCGAATACGTAGAACTTCGTAAAATTCGATTAACGAAAATTTGTATTTTTTATTTTACTTTCCACCTTACAGATTACATTGATCTGTACTCTGTCAACTACTGTCATCACCCCCCACTGTATCTCGATTGATTCCCAAAAGTCTCACATTCCCTAGAAAGTGATTGAGGTGCGAATCTTCGTAAGGCGATTTTATTAGCGCACATGCGAATATCTACACTTGTCCCAGAACAGAGGCAAAGGGCATTGCATTCATACATTAGTGATTGAATTGAGTTGCGAATCTTCGTAAGGCGATTTCATTAGCGCACATGTGAATTTTGCATAGCATATGTATTATGCGATGCGAAAATTCGAATTATCGCATATGCGAAATAATAACGAATTTGAATAATCGCGAATATTTTACGAATATTCTTTCGAATATTCACAAAATTTCGCGAATTCGAATATGGGACATGCCGCTCAACACTAGTGCTGGGCCTAAATTTATGACAATGGACTGTTGCAGTGGTGGGTGACGTGAAGCCTGATTCTCTGCTATGACATGCAGACTGATTCTCTGCTGACATGAAGCCAGATTGTCTGTTACGGGACCTCTCTCCTCTGCCTGGGTGCTGGGCCTAAATATATGCCAATGGACTGTGACAGTGGTGGCTGACGTGAAGCCTCATTCTCTGCTATGACATGCAGACTAATTCTCTGCTGACATGAAGACAGATTCTCTGTTACGGGACCTCTCTCCTCTGCCTGGGTGTCGGGGCCTAAATATCTGAGAATGGACTGTTCCAGTGGTGGGTGACGGGAAGCCAGATTCTCTGCTATGGAACCTCTCTCCAATTGATTTTGGTTAATTTTTATTTATTTAATTTTTATTTTAATTCATTTCCCTATCCACATTTGTTTGCAGGGGATTTACCTACATGTTGCTGCCTTTTGCAGCCCTCTAGCTCTTTCCTGGGCTGTTTTACAGCCTTTTTAGTGCCGAAAAGTTCGGGTCCCCATTGACTTCAATGGGGTTCGGGTTCGGGACGAAGTTCGGATCGGGTTCGGATCCCGAACCCGAACATTTCCGGGATGTTCGGCCGAACTTCTCGAACCCGAACATCCAGGTGTTCGCTCAACTCTAGTCAGGACCTCTCCAAATTGTTTAACCTCAACTATACCCCTCTACTACAATCCATGCAATCCCAAATTGATAACCTATACTTTCCAACTCTTTCCTGGTTTGGCCGGAAAAAACTTTTCACATCTCTGGTTTTGCCAAAATTGAACTACCTACAACAGGTTCTACCCCTTCATATCCCTGACTCATATTTCTAATCTATTAACAGGAAAATCCGAGACTTTATCTGGAAAAGGAAAAAAGCCTGCATTAGCCTTCACATCCTCCAGAGACCCAAATTCGCAGGCGGTATTAACCTCCCTGACCTAGGGACCTATAATATGGCCACTTTAACGTCTAGAGTAGTAGATTGGTTTAAGGAAACCACATCCAAATCTTAGGTAGGTATGGAATCCTCTTTATTCCTCTCATCGTTTAGAGTCCTCTTAATTTGCCCTAAAAAATGCCTCCCAACCAAACATTCAACAAAATCTTAATATTACGGCCACCCTAGACGCATGGTATAAGTTCCAAAAATCAGCTCTAGCAGCTCCCTTGCCCTCCCCCCTTACTCAAGTAAGAGACCTCCTATGTTTGGCTCTGTTGGAATTGTCGCAAAGCCTTCCAGTCTCGATCAGGAACTCCACATTACTAGTGATTTCCCTTTTTGATGAAGAAGGCAAACTGAAAGACCGACGCTGTATCCAAGACCCTTTCTCCACATTTACTCCTTCCATATTTTTCATAGTATTCCTTTAATCCTTCATCTCTGAAAATATCCAATATAATGATTTGCTTAGAAAAGGGGGGGGGGGGGGTGTCAGTCAGCACATCCCAAATCGCAGGAGCAAGTTGCTATGGCTGAGAACAAGACTGTTAAACAAAACATACAATGCAACAGCTCACTGCAAACCAAATAAAGTACAAAATTGCGTCACAATTGCAAATGCTATACTAATAAGTTAGAGATGCTTGGCAAATCATTTTGTACAAAATTATTTGAGCCCGTCTGCCGCACGTCAAGGCGATCTCTAGTTAGACGGGTTCCTAACACTAAATTCTATCTGTTATGTGCCATGACGGCTACCATATAATTCAGCAAGTGTAGGTTCCACATGCATGCTGGGCCTGCTTTAATTTCTGTCATTTTTTGGTGCCAAAATGGCCTCTATTATATCCAAGGAAAGTAGGTACCAACAATGATTTGCTTAGGTCTTTAACTTGGTTTGAAAACCTTATCTGTACAAATCCTCCCCCCCCCCCCCCCCCGAAAACTCATTTCCCTTATTTACAGGAAACTCACAACTCCTGTTAACATGCCTAAACCATCTTTTATTGGCTCTTGGGAGAAGGACTTGGGTACACTACTTACCTTAGAAGATCAATATCACCTCTTTATTGAACCTCACTCTTCTTCCAGATGCGTCAGAATCCAGGAGAACGGATATAAAATCCTCACTAGGTGGTACAAAACTCCAGAAATTACTTGTCGCTTTTTATCCTCGGCTCTGACGTATGCTGGAGATGTGAATCTGGAAAGGAGACGTTTTACCACATTTGGTGGACTTGCCCATTAATCAGTCCATGGTGGTCCAAAATATTTACAATTTGTAACTCAATCTGTAATACACCTCTCTCTCCTTGTCCCAAGTTTGCTCTACTGGGCTTGCACTCACACCTTCCCAGCTCCACATCACTTAAATTATTAAAAAAAATTACTGTCAGCAGCCCGTCTATTGATACCTCGATACTGGTTGACCCACAACCTTCCTCCCATTGAGCACTGGCTTAAAATTTTTTATTCCATTTGTAGGTTTGAAGAAATGTCTACTTGAGAAAACCACTCTTACAGAATCTTCAGCACTCTTTGGAAACCTTGGCAGCACTTTAGGAAACTATCTGTGTGTAATCTTACCTCATGGGTGTCATAACCCAAGTAGTGTAGAATGGTACCTATCGTATAGTGCAGAAATCCACATGTCTCTGTTCTATTATTTGTATTATTTGTATTATTTGTATTATTTTTGTTCTGTCAAAATATAGAATGTAAGGTGATGCTATGTGACACAATTATGTGTCCATCACCGCTAGATTGCTTATCCACTATTCTTGTTGTTAAATAAAAAAAACAATAAAAAAAAATGGTGGGTGACATGAACCCAGTTTTGCCGTGAATAAACCCCTGCTATGCATAGTTGACAGCGACCAAAATTTTTAAAAATTGTCTGTTACATTGGTGAGTGACATTAACCCATTTTTGGCGATGAAAAACCCATACTCTGCATAGGTGCCCCCTCCTTTCATTCAATGCTTCAACTTTAACAACATTTCCGCTCAATCACATTGGAGCCATTGACCTCCCTTGGATGTGGTATCCCTTTTTTCATGCTCCCTCTCCGGCGTGGAACCCTGATTCACCGCTAACCGTGAGCAACATGGTAGGCGCATAAAAGAACATCAAAAGTTGCTAGAGCAGATATCCAATTGGATCATGGACATCACGGAGACGTGCGACATGTTGGAGCAGTATGTGTGCACACGCCTACACGTACTGACTGATTGGTCTGCCCCCTTCAACTTTTGGGTCTCCAAATTGGGCACATGGCCTGAGCTTGCCCTTTACACCTTGGAGGTGCTGGCCTGCCCTGCAGCCAGTGTATTGTCTGAATGTTTGTTTAGCAAGGCTGGAGGGGGTTATCACAGGTTTTATTTCCAAATGTTTTGGGGTGTACCCTAATTTAAACAAAAAATAAATAAAATAAAAAAATAAAACCAAAAAGCAGTGTAGGCTACCTCCTCCACCGCCACTTCCACCTACACCACCACATCCATTGCCTCCTCAACCTCCTTCTCCATTTGGACCTCGTCTTTCAAGATCAAGATAATTTATTTTAATTTTACGTATGTTATGTTATTTTAAGTCATTTCCATATCCATATTTGTTTGCAGAGCACTTGTCATGCTCTTGACCACATTTTGCTGCCATTTGCAGCCCTCTAGCCCTTTCCATGACTTTTTTAGAGCCATTATAATGCTCAAAAGTTCGGGTCCCCATTGACTTCAATGGAGTTGAGGTTTGGGGTCAAGTTCGGGTCCTGATCTCGAACTTTTTTGTGAAGTTTGGCCGAACCTGTTGAACCCGAACATCCAGATGTCCGCTCAAATGTAATCAGTATGCCTTCAGTTCAATCCTTTTACATTATTTGGATGGAGAAAAAACCGTAGGATGCTGCATTCCGGAAAACGCCAAAATTCCAGAACACTTGTAAGAATACTGCATTTTTTTTCCATTGGAATGTATTAGTGTCGGATACGGCATTAAAATTACTGCATTGACGGATCCGATCTTTCGTTCTGCGCATGCACAGACCTTTAAAATGTTAAAAAATAATAAATACCAGATCCATTTTCCCGGATGACACCGGAGAGACGGATCCGATATTTCAATGCATTTGTCAGTTGGATCCGCATCTGGATTCAAATGCTATCCGTTTGCATACGGATTTCCAGATCTTAAACTGAATGACCCTAATTTTGATAATCTTTCTGGTTACTGCAAATGAACCAGAAAAGCTTCAGGTTTGGCTGCGAGATGAGTTCATTACGAAATGGTTGGCTCATTTATATCTTTTACCTATAACATATGTATGTATACCACGTGTGCAATCAAAACTGAAAGTACTGCAATACCAAGGCAGAAGTGACATGTACTTACCTGCATTTAGTTGTACATACCCCAGAACACACAATATAGACCTGGATGAAGTGATTTATTTACATTGCTCATCACAGAACCTTTACAAGGTTTTATATCACAGTAAGTTAAAGGGGTTGTCCGGGATCGGGGACATTGGTGTAATAGTACTAGAGTGACATACATAATACATACATGTCCTACCTTTGCCACATATTTCTGAAGCCTCATTTTTATATAGGAAATTCTTAGCCGGAAGTGACTGTTTTCTTATACTTGGTGACGTACCGGGTCTCTTGCAGGCGAGCTGAAGCCTCTTCTTCCGGCTGCTCAGGGAGCCCGGTGACGCCACCGGCACTGATGGGCGGGCCATAGCTGTAAAAATGGCTAGGGCAGCCCTAAAGCCTGCCCATCAGAGCCGGTGATGTCACCGAGCACACTGCTGGGCAGAAGCCTCCGCTCGGCAGTGTGTTATAGTAAACAAAAGAGCCTTTGTCTTGTACGATTTAGCGCAGGGCAAAGGAGAGCATCAGAGCATGAACTGCTCCAATGCTCAAGTCAGTGGGGCTGCCTGCCTGAAAATGGAGGTTTGTTGGGGTTCAGCTCTGAACTAGGAAAACCCCTTTAATAAATGTATCCCTGTATAGACTGAATACAATAAGAGGTGATCGCCTCTCTGATCTCTGTAATTTTCCTGCACATTTTCTGTGTAAATGCCAGCTCTGCAGGACTAACATTTTGTACTTACCCTGAACACATCCGGTTGTAGTCACTGCCCAATTTCCAGCGCCATTGTGTCACCCAGGAATGTACAGTGAAGATCCCTCCGATAATGATGTCTCCTTCCTGAGAATATTCATACTCAAAGGTGTAATCCTTCATTACAAGATGACATTGAGCTGCAGGGTCCTGTATCTCAGAATCACAGAAGGTCACACACAAAACCAGCAATAGGAACATTTTCTGAAAATAACACAAAATTATTGAAATTATCTTCTGCATGTTCATTGCTTCCATGGTATCTCTGGCATACTGGTGTCTGCACAGGCCTGCATCACTGGGAATTATTCAGCAGTAGATCAAGGGATGTGACAGGGAGAGGTTTATATCTTATCGCCGGTCAGGTCTGTACCGAGAAATAGGCACAATGTCCTCCTGTGTAATATCTAGAAAAGGATACAAAATGAGGAAAGTTATATCCATCAGGGACCTCTCAGAACTGCAAACAGAAAGCAGAAGTTTGATTCTTAAAATGTGATTTAATTTTTCTATTTTACACTCCTCAATTTTGAAATTGCAAGACCAAGAAGCACAAGGTGTAAGCTAATGCAATTTAAGGAAGTAGCAAGTGTCAGTAATATCTACAAATGATTAACTCTTCAAGCACTTAGCACTTTTATAACACTTTGATTCTGTAACTGGGGTAAATAGTGCTCAATTGTTACAGTTATTCGTTTTCCCACCTTATTTTATAGATAAGTAATTCCATTAGGCCTTGATTCTCTAACAGAAAAACTGCAATTTTACACTTACAGTTACTGTTGCAGAACAGTATGTTCGACAGACAGGTGCCAGGGCCATCAAAGGGAACGGGCAGTGGCAAAAATGTTTCTGGAGCTAGCAGAAGTAGCAGAAGAAGAAGGGGGGTGGGGGTGGCAGCAGTCGCAGCAACAGGCCAGAGCTACCAGTGTCATCCAGTGGTTCACTCAGTCTTCAACATCATCTCAACTGACATCAGACACCCACAGCCAGGAGTCAGTTGGTTCCTCTGATACCACACTTAGTTGGCATTCATTCATCATGGAATTCATCATCATCAGGGGCTGAGGGTGGCGCATGAGACAGTGGCTTAGCAAGCAGAGTGTAAGTGTCGCCGTGAGTCAGCAGGGTGGCAGCAGTGTGAGATCTGGAACTAAACTTGCCTGGAGTAGACCATCTGCTATTCAGGAGCCTATCTGTCTGGAAACAACTAGTAGGGCACCGGTTCATAGAGGCAGTGGCAGGCAGGCAGCACACAGTGGTAGGGATAAAATGCTTTACTCAACGGTGTGGAAATTTTTCATGGTCACTGGTGGATGTCAGCATAGCCATATGTAGAGTCTGTGGGCAGGAGGTGAAGCGTTGCCAGGGTACCAATATTAGCACCACAGCCCTGCATCAATACATGGAATGTAACCATAAAGTGGAAAAACCATGGTGCTAATGTTGTGGTACAGCCTGAGGCATCCCCTAGTGGCCTGCAAACCATTTCCAGCAGTCAAGGCTCCACCACCTCAGCAGAAGGGAGCTGTGTTTACTTCCCATCATCTACTGGTCCGGATGCTCCTCCTTCTATTCCTTGTTACTCGTTTCGCCAGCAATCGATCACCGAGGCGATTGCACAAAGACAACAGTATGCGTGCACTCATCCAACAGCTCAAAAGCTGAACGTGCTCTTGGCCAGGTTACTTACATGTGGTGGGCTCTGCACCTTTCAGAGAACTGATAGCTTGTGCCAAGCCAAGGAGGAGAGCCCCAAGCTGTCATTACTTCTCCAAAAAGGCTGTACCAGCCCTGCACACGTATGTTAAACAGAAGGTGGGCCAATCCTCGAGCCTGTCAGCGTCTGCTAAAGTTCACAGCAGCGCTGACATGTGGAGCTCTAACTATGGTCAAGGACAATATCTGTGCAGTGTTCACCTGAAAGAGACCCGGTATGTCTCACTGTTCAGCAACTAGCCAGCCTGGTCAAACAGAGTCACCCTAGGGAGGAAATGCTCCACGTCCTTCATCAAGAAATCAAATACTTGCTGCCTACTCACCAACTGAACATCGGAACCATGGTCACAGATAATAGGAAGGTCATTCTGTCTGTGCTGCGTCAAGGAAGGCTGACCCTTGCGTCCTGCATGGTGCATGTTTGTTACCCTGAAGTCTTTAACCAGGGGTTGGTCGCAATTGAAAATGGACGCTTAAGCACAGAGCTCCAGCACAGACGCAGCTTTCCAAAGCAACCTCCGGGCAACTAAGCACCTCCATTAATGAATATATTTGCCCCGGAACATATGATGACCAGGGGAAAAGAGTACTCAAGTCCCAAAGTAAATTGGAGAGTTAAGCGGACCGCGAAAAGGTCATGGAAGATGGGTTAGTGCCCCTTTCGTTACCCATCGCGAGCCCTGCAAAGCAAAGACAACGCATGCAGACAGAAGAAAACAGCAGTGGGGTAAGCAACATTACTGGGCCTAGTGCTCAGGGACAATTACCAATCCCTGACTGTTTTGCTTCTATTTTCACATCAGATGCCTCTGCCTAAGGCTCTTTACTTAAAGAACTGCTATTAGTGTTCAGCCATTCAATTCAACAAGGTATCACACAACTAATTTCCTCTTTTCAATCCACGGTTGCTGATCTAGACAACCAAGTGACTCATATAGAATCTAATATGGGAGAATTTTCAGGCTCTCATAACCAACTTATTAACATACATCAAGCCCTAGAAGAAGAAATCACATCACTGAGAGCCAAAGTAGTGGAACTAGAAAACCGCTCTCGCAAGAATAATATAAAGTTCAGGGGTATCCCCGAAGAAGTTAGCAAACAAGAACTGACCCGTATTTGCAAAAATTACTTCTGCTTTTGTTACCGGACAGTACCCCTTTGGATCTTACTCTCGACAAGGCGCATATAGTGGTACGCCCGAAACACTTACCGGAAAACATGCCCAGGGATGTATTAGCAAGAGTACATTACTATCATGTCAAGGAAAGAGCCATGAACGCAGCCCACAAAACTAAAGATCTACCAGCCCCTTACCAAGCTATCAAGATCTTCGCTGACCTCTCAGCAACTACCTTGAAACAAAGAAGACAACTTCTACCAATAACCACCACCCTCAGGGAACATAATATACAATATTGCTGGGATTCCCTGTAAAAATTGTCATCACCCACAACAATAACACTTTTTGTGATATCCACTGTACAAGATGGAACTCACCTTCTCTCAGAATGGAACATTACAGTACACCAATCCAGCTCGGACCCATCCAATTCACCTGCCAAAAAGAGATCCGATTTGAAGAGGTCCTCATCTAAATGAAGCTTCTCACACCAAGCAGACACCTGGTCACCTTGGAACTAAATCATTATTAGTGTTGATTGAGCACCAAAGTGCTCGGGTGCTCGAGTAGAACACTTTGGGATGCTCGGGTGCTCGGCTGAACACCCGAGCACAATGGAAGTCAATGAGGGAATCCTAGCATTAAACAAGGCACCCCCTGCTCTGAAAAGGGGAGGGTGTCTGGTTCATAGGAAAAGGTCAGAAATTGATGGGAACACCACTGAAATGGTTAGTTAACAGCATGGGGAGGATGTCTACATGCATCTTGGACTCACAGATCGCTGCTGTGAATGATGTTGTTTGAGTAGTACCCACTTTTACAGACTTACAAAAATACGCACAAAACCGAAGATAAAAATCGATTTTAGAGGAAAAATTGTTAGGAAACATTATTTCCTATATATTTACTTATATATAAAGTGCAAGTGCTGCCAAAAATTACAAGGAAGATGGATTATGATACAACCTGTATATCACATAAAGGAGGGCCTCATTCACATTGTGGTACAATTGTTCAGGTAGTGGCACTCCTACACTATGCACTAAGTGAAAGGGCTGCCAAAAATGACAAGGAACCGGCACTCTAATACACCCTTTATAACAGAAAAAAGGAGGGCATCATACACACCCTTGAAAAATTATGATTTATGGCCTGCTAGTGACCCTTAAAAATATTAGGAGCAAAGGCCTGCTGGTGACCCTCTAAAACATAGGGGTGAGGGCCTGCTGCTGATCTGAACATCTAAAACATTAGGGGTGAGGGCCTGCTGCTGATCTGACCATCTAAAACATTAGGAGTGAGGGTCTGCTGCTGAGCTGACCCTCTAAAACATTAGGAGTGAGGGTCTGCTGCTGAGCTGACCCTCTAAAACATTAGGGTGAGGGCCTGCTGCTGATCTGACCATTTAAAACATTATGGGCAAAGGCCTGCTGCTGAGCTGACCATCTAAAACATTATGGGCAGGGCCGGTGCTACCATAAGGCAGACCAAGTGGCCTGGGGGAGGGCGGAAAAATGAACCTTCTTCTTTTTTTTATTTATTTTTTTATCACTCACTTGTGAGTTGTGGAGTGGGAGAAATGTGACATTGAGGGGGTGAAATGTCACATGGGGGGAGAAATGTGACATGGGGGTGATGTAACAGAGGGGATTATGCAAAAAGGAGGGGGAGAAATGTGACATGGAGGGCTGATGTGACATAGGGGGTAATTTGACATGGAGGGGGAGAAATGTGGGGGGCTGATGGCTGACATGGGGGCTAATGGCTGATATGGGGGCATGATGACAGATGGATGGGGGATGATGTCTGACATGGGGGTCTGATCTGAGGCATTGGGGGTCTGATCTTAGGTCTGATTAACATTGGGGGTCTGATTGCTGGTCTGACCTGAGGTGTAATGGAAAATATTTTTTTCTTATTATCCTCCTCTAAAACCTAGGTGTGTCTTAGAGGGCAAAAAATACGGTCCTCAAACCAGCAATTGTCTGAAGCAGAGAGAAGATACCAGGACCACACAGAGGAGAAGCCAGCTACTACAGACAAGACCAGGGCCAGGTGAGCAGCGGGGGGAGGGGCGCCAAAATGTAGCTTTGCTTGTGTTGGCAAAAGTCCTTGCACCGGCCCTGATTATGGGCGAGGGCCTGCTGCCGAGCTGACCAGTTAAAACATTAGGGGTGAGGGTCTGCTGCTGAGCTGACATCTAAAACATTAGGTATGAGGGCCTGCTGCCGAGCTGACCATCTAAAACTTTAGGGGCGAAGGCCTGCTGCTGAGCTGATTATCTAAAACATTAGGGGTAAGGGCCTGCTGCTGAGCTATCTATCTAAAACATGATGGGCGATGGCCTGCTGCTGAGCTTACCTTCTAAAACATTAGGGGTAAGGGCCAGCTGCCGATCTGACCATCTAAAACATTATGGGCGAGGGCCTGCTGCTGAGCTGACCCTCTAAAACATTATGGGCAAGAGCTTGCTGGTGACCCTATAAAACATTAGGGGTGAGGGTCTGCTGCTGAGCTGACCCTCTAAAACATTAGGAGCAAGGGCAGTCTAATATGCATATTGATATGATGGAGGAGGAGGAGGAGGAGGACGAGAAAAGGAAGACTGAACCATATACCCTTTTTTGTGGTGGAAGGGGTGCATGGGAATACATTGTAATCAATACACCATAAAAGTCACACTTAAAGTTCCTTATCAGTTATGTCCCCTGCAGCACTAAATGCCCACTCTGACAAAACACTGGCGGCAGGCCAGCACCTCCAAGGCGTAGAGCGCCAGTTCGTGCAACGTGTCCAGCTTGGACACCTAATAGTTGTAAGGCACAGAGGGATTATTGAGGACACTGACAAGGTCTGCTTCTTCACCATCGTCCAAAATTTTCCCCTCCTTTTGACACCAAGCCACGCATCAGGATGAGGGTGCTGGTGAGGTGTCATGAAACTGTCCCAGGCCATGGAGAGTGTTGCCCTGCTCCTGTTGGAACTGCTGTGTGTTCCCCTCATCTCTCCTCCTCGGTTGCCCAATGAACTACGTACTCTGCCGCCAGCGTTATCAGCTGGAACATTTTGGAGCAATTTTTCCACAAGAACCTTCTGCTATTGCACCATTTTACTAGTCCTCTCCACCAAAGAAATATCAAGGCGAGAATAAAAAAAAAAAAAAAAAAAAAAAAAGGAGTTACCAATGAGTTTTGTTCTCTGAGAATCTGCAAACATGCTCTTGTCTATTACTGTTTTACTGGTAGCACCCGTTTTCGCCTGCCTGCTAGGGTGGCACTAGATTCCAAAAATATTGATGTAGAGATATTTTTGGACAGCAGGGCACGGGTTAACCTTGTGGATTACCAGTTTGTCCTGATACATGATTTGAAATCTAATGCACTGGACAAAGAGATCTCAGTGTTCGCTATTTATTCTGCCCCCTTTCTCAAAAATCTTTGACTCACATGGTGCAGGATATCCATTTAAGGGTGGGGGATTCTCATGCTGAGTGTATTTCTTGTTTTATAATGAAGGGTCTGCCGGCTCCTCTGGTGCTATGGTTTCCATGGTTGACCAAACATAACTACCATTGATTGGCAAGCGAGACAGATCAAGGGCTGGATTGATTACAGTATGGACAACTGTCTCATCACATCGCTTTGTTCAACCAGATTGTTGGAGCTAAGGTGTTAGACCTAAAAGGGGCATATAATCTGGTAAGAATCAGAGAGGGGCATGCGTGGAAGACAGCTTTTAATACTCCTGTGGGTCATTTTGAGAACTTGGTCATGCCTTTTGGTTTGACCAATGCCCCGGCAGTATTTCAACATTTCATCAATGACATTTTTCATCATTTAGTTGGAAGGTTTGTTGTCGTATACCTGGATGACATATTGGAGAGTCATCAGGATCATTTGAGACTTGAGTCTTGCTGATCCTCCGGGAGAATAAGTTATATGCCAAGTAAAAAAAAATGTGTGTTTGCTGTTCAAGAGATTCCTTTTCTGGGTTACCTGCTTTCCGCTTCGGGCTTTCACATGGATCCCGAAAAAGTCAGTGCGGTCTTGGAATGGGATCTACCCGAGAATCAGAAAGTGCTTCTGAGGTTTTTGGGGTTTACCAATTACTACAGAAAATGTATCTTGAATTATTCCACTGTTGTCAAACCTCTGACTGACATGAGTAAGAAAGGGGTGGATTTCTCTGTCGGGTCGGAAGAGGCGTTACATGCTTTTTCCACTATAAAGAAATGTTTTTCTTCTGCTCCCATTTTGGTGCAGCTTGATGTGTCTCAGCCATTTATTGTTGAGGTGGACGCATCAGAAGTGGGAGTTGGTGCAGTTCTGTCGCAGGGTCCTTCTCCTGGCAAATGGCGCCCTTTTGCTTTTTATTTTTCTTCGAAAAAACTTTCTTCTGCCGAAAGAAATTATGATGTTGGCAATAGAGAGTTTCTGGCACTTAAGTTGGCCTTTGAGGAATGGTGTCATTGGTTAGAAGAAGCGATTCATTCCATTACTGTATTTACCGATCATTAAAATCTGGCCATCCTGGAATCAGCTAAACGTTTGAACTCAAGGCAGGCCAGATGGTCTTTGTTTTTTAACAGATTAAATTTAATTATCACTTTTCACCCTGGGGTCAAGAATGTCAAGTCAGGGCGGATGCCTTGTCGCGTAGCTTCCCTGGGGGGGGGGGGGTGATACCGAGGATCCTGGTCCGATTTTGGCTGATGGGGTGGTTTTATCCTCCCTTTATCCTGAACTGGAGGCGGAGGTGTTGGAAGTTCAGGGAGAGGCACCTGAGACCCGCGCACGTGCCAAGGTGACTTATACTCAGCCCTCAGGATCTCTTCTTCCTTTGTCCATCCCATCCCGTCCCTGGACGCACTTGTCCATGGACTTTATCATTGATTTGCCCAGTTCTTCGGGGATGACAGTGATTTTGGTGGTGGTCGACGGCTTCAGTAAGATAGCACACTTTATTCCATTTTCTGGTTTACCCAATGCCAAAACCTTCTCTTCGACTTTTCACCCTCAGTCGAACAGACAAACTGAATGCACTAACCAGAATCTGGAGACATATTTAAGGTGTTTTGTTGCTGAGAATCAGGAGGGGTAGTCAACATTTTTGTCTTTGGCTGAATTTGCTTTGAATAACCATCGTCAGGAGTCCACTGATAAGTCACCATTTTTTTGGTTCATATAGGTTTCACCCTCAGTTTGGTATGTTTTCTGAGAATAGTTCCTCTGGTATACCTGATGAGGAGAGATTTTCTTCTTCCTTATCATATATCTGGCGGAAAATTCAAATAAAAAAAATAAAAAGATGGACGATAGGTAAAAAAACGTATGGCCGACAAGAAACATGTATCTGGTCCGGACCTGAATGTGTGTGATTTGGTGTGGTTGTCCACTAAGAACATTAAGTTGAAGGTGCCATCCTGGAAGATAGGTCCAAGATTTATTGGTCCATACAAGATATCTGCCAATATTAATCCGGTTTCTTTTCGCCTTGAACTTTAGCAAGCTTGGAAGATTCATAATGTCTTCCATAAATCTTTGTTAAAGAGTTATGTGGAACCTGCTGTATCATCTTCCTTGCCACCTCCACCTGTCTTGGTTGACGGGAATCTGGAGTTTCAAATTTCCAGAGTTGTCGACTCTCGTGTCCTTCGGGGTTTCCTTAAATACCTTGTTCATTGGAAGGGTTGCGGTCCGAAGGAGAGAATGTGGGTCCAGGCGACTGATGTGAATGCAAGTCGGCTTCTGAAGGCCTTTCACAGAGCCCACCCTGATAAAGTTGGTCCTGGGTGCCAAGAGGTCACCCGTAGAAGGGGGGTACTGTCACCGCCGGCCCTGGGAGAGATCTTAGAATTTCAAATATACGGACTCAGAAGTCTATCTGACAGATCTCTCTTATTTTCATTGTTGCTGACAGGTTTCCACCCCTTCGCAGATGCTGTTCATTATCAGTCAGGTGGCTCTTTATATGTTCCACCTCTCACTTGTTTCCCTGCGGCTGATAGCTCTTCTGTGGAGTGCTCTGCTTGTGTTGGTTCTCCTGTTCCAGTTACATCTCAAGCTAAGTCCTTACAGTTTTCTTGGTATGTCTGTCCTGATAAGTCCTCAGGGAGACACAATTTCCTTCAGTATGGAAGGAGCTGGTTGCCTCTTTCCCTGTTCCCTAAGATGAGGGTTTGGTGCAGTGTTTCAGCAGTCTCAGGTTCCTGTGCATGTGTATTTCTACCATTAAGATTTGCACATGTTGTTAGCAGTTTAGGGAGAGTATCAGGGAATGCTAGAAGGTGACCTCTTTATTCCCTAGGTTTGGGGTCTAGTCTGTTGTTGTTTAGTTTTGGATCCCATTGTTTGTCTTTTCTTACCACGTACAGTACTCCCCTTGACAAGGAATGAGAGATGAGAAGTTCTCTTTGTAGAAGGGGTTAAGAAGGGTGAACAACCAGTAATCGGTGTTGGTTAAAATGCATACAATTCGAGGGTCACAGGAAAGACAGCTTAACGTAAAGTCAGCCATGTGTGGCAGAGTCCCAACAGACAAGACTTCCCTGTCCTCATCAGGAGGATGACTCTCAGTCTCCTCACCCTCTTCCTCCTCTTATGTCCATCCACACTAAACAGATGGAATAAACCTGCTATGGGTACTACTTTTTGTAGCGGAGGCAATCATCTCCTGCTCCTCCTTCTCCTCCTCCTCATTATCCAATTTGCGCTGAGAAGACGAACTGAGGGTGGTCTGGCTATCACTCTGTGAACTGTCTTCCTCCATTTTCACCTCATCCACATGCAGAGCGTCCACCTTCATTGTGTTATTCAAATACTTTTATTAGCAAGAGCCAAAATAAGCACTTCACATTAAGAATAGCCCGAACATAAAACGGGACCGCACAAAATGTCATCATACAGGTAGGTGATCACAATAAATGTAAACAGATATCATGTAAACATGAATATGAGCAAAGAGATAACATAGGATCCCAACATCAGAGTAAAAGTATCACAAAGACCCAGTTGCGGGAAAGCAATATCGAAAGCTCCCACCTAGGACGCACAACAAATTTAAACAGACAAGACAAGCAAGACAGGACTACAGGAGGAACAAAGAGAGGAGGGGGGGAGGGAGAGGACTGTGTAAAGTACAATTTGATTAGGCGTGCCAAGTACATGCGGGTTAAGATCCAATGGGGCGAGCAATCTCCCTAGGGGACTGGCGACCCCCTATTCAGCCACGTGATAAACTCAGGAGAACCCTTAAACAGAATCCAAGGGGTCCAGATTTTCAGGAACTTGTTAGTATTGCCCATGTCCTCCGCCCATAGTTCCTCCATTCTATATATTTTTTCAAAAGTGGCGAGCCAGTCCCCAGGGAGAGGGGCGCGTGTGGATTTCCAGAATCTTGGGATAACCAAGCGTGCAGCCTGAACAAAGAACCTCAGAAGACCCTTTTTCAGAGTAGATAAAGTGCTAGGGAACATAGAAAGCAAAGCGCCCTCGAGAGTCCATCTGGGGGAACTGCCACAAACCATATCGTATAGATCATTAATAGCCTCCCAAAATGGGGCGATTTTGTTGCAGGACCACCAGATATGAGACATGTTACCTTCCTCCTGGCCACATCGCCAGCAGGAACTAGGACAAGAAGGGAAGAAAGAGTGCAGCAGGACCGGAGTCCTGTACCATCTGGACATAACCTTAAAATTCTTCTCCTGTAGACTGCTGCTTATTGATGATTTATATGATATCTCAAATGCATTCTCCCATATAGCAGAAGGAAAAGACTTTCCCAAGTCGCGTTCCCAGGCCTTCACAAAGGGAAGGTCAGATATAGCGTCGTCTCTCCCCTGGAGCAGCCCGTAAACTAGAGACACCAGATGTGTAGGTGGGGATGTTAGGGTGCAAAGCGTCTCAAAAGGGGAAAGATCTCTGGACCAAGAGCTATTGGGGCCAAGTGAAGACAGAAAATTCCTCAAACTAATGTAATGAAGCCAAGCCCCCTTATCCGATCCGCCCGGGAAGGATGAAATCGGCTGAAGGGATCCACCTACCCAAACCACAGAAACCGTGGGATTGTCAGCGCGATTCAACCCCAAAAAGGACATACAACCTAGGCCCGAAGGGAAGTCAGGATTATTAAAAAGGGGAGTTAGGGGGCTGGGAAACTGAGTAAGGCCCAAGGGGATTGCAATTCTGTCCCAAACTTTCAATATACCCAGTGTCAGTAAGGGGAGTCGTGAGGGTCTCCTAGACTTAGAAATCCAAAGTAGATTTTGGGATGGGAGCCCTATCACCTTCTTCTCAAATTGGACCCACCTTTTAGAGCGTCCATTGTGGAACCAATCCAAAATGTAGGACAGGATTGCTGCTTTATGATAATTTGGTAAATCCGGAACCCCCACTCCTCCCCTCACCCTGCTGCGCGTTAAGAATCTCAAACCCAATCTAGGGGAAGACCCTGCCCAAATAAATTTAAGGATCACAGATCTTAGAGTCCTGAAAAAGGTGTTCGGAAGGGGTATTGGTATGGTGCGAAAAAGGTACAGTATGCGGGGGAGAATGTTCATTTTGAGTGTGTGAATCCTACCAAACCAAGATAATGGTAGCCCTTTCCAGTCTTTCAAGTCCCTACGGACCTCCTCGATAAGGGGAGCAAAGTTCAGAGAAAAGAGGTTGGTCAAGTCGGAGGGAATGATCGTGCCTAAATAAGATATATGTCCGCGGGCCCAGCGAAAGGGGAAAGAGGATTGTAGGTTACCGACCAGTGTCTGGGGCAGGGAGATATTAAGGACCTCGGACTTATGGAGATTAACTTTAAAATTACTGAGGTCACCAAAGATCACGAATTCCTTTAGGATATTAGGGAAGCCAACTAGCGGATCTGTGCAGAAAATCAGGAGGTCGTCTGCGTAAATTGCGATCTTAGACTCCAGATCACCTGTACTTAGTCCCCTGATGGAGTCATTGGCCCGCAGAGCTCTAGCTAAAAATTCCATAACCATAATGTAAAGCAGAGGGGAAAGTGGACATCCCTGTCTGGTTCCATTATGGATACGGAAGGGGGTTGACAGTGACCCGTTAACTCGGACCTGGGCGCTAGGATCCCGATACAAAGCTAAGATCCTGTCTATCATGCTGGGGCCAAGACCGAACGCCTTTAGGGATTCAGACAAGAAGGACCAATCTACCCGGTCGAACGCCTTCTCTGCGTCGATCGACAAGAGACACAGAGGAAATCCCCCCTTGCTAGCATAGTCGATAATGGCCATGGTACGGATGGTGTTATCTCGTGTTTCCCTCCCAGGTACAAAGCCCGCCTGGTCCACATGAATCAAAGATGGAATAAGGGGCTTCATCCGATCTGCTAAGATTTTAGCATAGATCTTCACGTCCACGTTGATCAGAGAGATAGGGCGGTAATTACCACAAACTAACGGATCTTTCCCAGGTTTTGGGATAACACAAATGTGGGCCATTAAAGCCTGAGGAGGGAAAGACGAGCCCTTCGCCAGGGAGTTACACATGCCAGCAAAGGGGGATGAGATCTCGTTCAAAAAGTTCTTATAAAAGCGAGGCGTGAAGCCGTCTGGTCCGGGGCTTTCGCCAACCACCAATCCCTTAATAGATCTATGGATCTCTATCTCCGTTATGTCACCTTCTAATTCCTCCCTCTGTCCGACGGACAATGTTGGGCCAAGTAAATTGGACATATAGTCCCTAATCTTCTGAGCTCTAGCTTCTATGGGTAAATCCGCATACTTCCCTTTAATATTATACAGTTCCTCATAATAGGAGCGGAATTCTTGCAGTATATCTCTCGTAGCATGTATTTTCCCACCTGATCTACTATTCAGAGAGGGAATATAGGAGGCGTTCGATCTGGGCCGCAGCATCCTCGCCAACAATTTGCCACTTTTATCACCATGACCGTAGAAGAGCTTCTGCATTCTGTCCCTAGCGCCCAGGTACTTTTGATCTATTATTTTCCTCAGAGCTGTGCGAGTCTCACAGAGCTCCTGAAAAACCTCGTTCAAGAGTGATCCCTTATGTTTCTGCTCCAGATCCGCCAGTTTTAACAATAGGGATTTAACTTCCCCAGCTCTAATTTTCTTGAGTCTAGAAGCATGTGAGATAAATCTGCCTCTTATGACACATTTCAGGGCTTCCCACTGAATGGTCGGGCTGGAGGGGTCGGATTCGTGATTTAAGGCAAAGTCAGTGAGGGCGGATCTAATGTCCGCAGCACAAATAGGGTCCCTTAGTATATTGTCATTAAGTTTCCAGGAGCCAAATGACCTGGAGGGGTCGCCAATGTCAAGAGACACCCATGTCATGGAATGATCTGAGAATAAAGCAGGTTCAATTCCCGCAGTTGGGCGCAAGTCAAGTAGGGAGTGGGAAATGAACACATAGTCCAGGCGGTGGTACGTGTTGTGAGATGCGGAGAAGTACGTGTAGTCTTTCGTAGTAGGGAATAAAATTCGCCACACATCTACCAGTTTAAGAGATCTGAGATGTCTCTTGAAGCTACGGGCCACCCCAGGAGAGATAGAGGACCTACCGGAGGAGGCATCTAGAGAAACGTCCAGAGGAAAGTTTATATCGCCACCCAGGATGACCGGCAGGCCGTCCGCGAAATCAGTCAAGGCGGAGCACATCTTGGAAGCGAAGCGGGACTGACCTGAATTAGGAAAGTAAGCGTTAGCAATTACCAAAAGTCTTGACGACAGGGAGACCTTAATAAAGAGGAAACGACCAGAAACGTCAGAGACCGTGTCTAAGATTTCGCACGGTACCGACTTATGGACAGCAATGGAAACGCCCCGAGATTTGGACTCGGAATGTGTACAATGCGACCAAGTCGTGAAATACCTGTTTTTGCAGGAGGGCACATGACCAGTTTTAAAGTGTGTCTCCTGCAAAAGAGCGATAGAGACTCTTTGTTTGTGCAAATTATATAGAATTTGATTGCGCTTAGCAGGTTCATTGAATCCATTCACATTATAAGAGCTAATTCTAACAGACGCCATCAAAGAAAGCAGGTATGGTGGACCAAGGTACAATATTGTCAGGGACAAAGGGGGGAGGGGGAAGAACATCAAGGAAGACAGAACAAGACAAAACAGGGGAGACAATGCAAACACTCACATTAAATACGAAAAAGTGGCAAACCATCTGAAAAGATGACATCTCAGAGAAATCTCTGACACACCACTTAACTGGAGGGAAGAGTAGAAGCCCAGGATGAGCAAGCACCCTCCCGCCATTTTACTAAACAGAAAACAGGCGAACCGCTATTACGTAACCATATTACTACCCGTACAGCACTCTCAAATCAAGGCCTAGCCAAGGCCGGGCCTGGCAACAGTGCAAGCAACCCGTACAGGTAAGTAACAAGAACCAACAGCCTATTAGAATGGGCTAAATAGGACTATGGGCAGGAAGCCCAATACGTGGGCCCAACGAAAGAAGGGAGATTAACCCCCAAAGTCACGGGGACTTTTTAGCCTTTGCGGACCGTGGAGAAACTTGCGACCATTGCACTCTGTCCGGCAGCTGTGCAGGAGATGTCATCACCGGCCAGTCAGGGAGAGAGATCTTCGGCAATGAAAAGGATTCCAGGAACTTCGGGAGATCCTCCAGGTCTCGGAACGTCGCTGTCTTGCCGTCCTTCCTGGCATGAAGCTGAAATGGGAAGCCCCAGCGATAGATTATGTCCCTTTCCTTCAGCAAGGTGAGAATAGGGCGCACCGCTCTCCGTAATTGAAGTGTCCTCCTTGATAAGTCAGGCAGGATCTGTATCGGGGTCCCCTGATAAGACAAGTCCTCGGACTGGCGCGCTGCCTTCATGATGTCTTCCTTGACTCTGTAAAAGTGCACCCGGCACACAATGTCCCGCGGTCTGTTGGGGTCAGCCGATTTAGGCCCAAGGGCCCTGTGGACCCGATCGAGCTCAATGGGGGAATCGGACGAGCCCTGCAGCAGGGAGCTGAACAACTCCTGAACAGAGGCCTCCAAGTCGGACGGTGTGACGGACTCCGGCAGACCCCTAATCCGTAAGTTGTTTCTACGGTGACGATTGTCGATGTCGTCAATGTGGGACAAGATCTGGGATATCTGTGAGGAGTGGGCCGAGAGCACCCGCTGGTGATCAGCTAAATGATCAAAGACAGTCTCCTGTGCTTTTTCGGAGGCCTCCACCCGATGACCCAGATGCACGATCTCCCCCTTCAGTACCTCCATCTCTGTCTTGTAAGTTTGCTCGAGGCGGGAGACCGAGTGCTCCAAGTCGTCCTTGGTAGGTAGGGCTCTCAGCTGTGCGCGTAGGTCCCATCCGATATCGGAGATGCACGAGGAGGGGCTCCTGGAGTCAGTGTCTGAGGGAGCCGATCGGGAGGCACCGTCTGGGAGCGGCGTGGAGGAACCGGCGGCCATCTTGGAAGCTCCCTGATGTCCCGCTGTGCTCGACTGGGAGCCGAAAAACTTCTGAATACCGGCCCCATCCCCGGACTGGTCAGTGTCCGCCGTGCTCTTGGCTGTTTTCCTCCCCATATCTGTCAGTTGAGGCTGTTAGGAATCGTGGTAATAGCTGATTTCGTTAGAATGGCGGGAGAGCTGCAGCGACGCACGTCTCACTCTGCCATGAGCAAGCCACGCCCCCCCCACCTTCATTGTGAGCAGCGAGCGTTTCAGTAGACATAGAAGTGAGATGGGTATGCTGATAATAGCGGCATTGCCGCTCACCATGTGTGTTGATTCCTCAAAGTTACGTAAAGCCTCACAGAAGTCAGACATCCCTTCCCACTCGACGCTTGTGAAGAGTGGAAGCTGACTGGAAAGGCGACAAACATGTGCAGCTGGTATTCCACTACTTCCCTCTGCTGCTTACAAAGCATGGCCAACACGTGGAATGTGGAGTTCCAGCGCGTGCTCACGTCGCACAATAGTCCGTAAGCTGGCAATTGTAAGTGCTGCTGCAGTGTTGCCAGACCGGCGGCAGCTGTAGATGACTTTTGGAAATGGGCACACACGCAGCGGACCTTCACCAGTGGCTCAGACGAATTGGGGTAGGTTTTGAGAAACCACTGAACCACTAAGTTGAACACGTGGGCTAGGCATGGTATGTGTGTGAGCTTGTGGAGCTCCAAAGCTGCGACCAAGTTACGGCCATTATCAGACACAACCATGCCTGTTTAAGTTGAGTGGTGAGAGCCACAGCTCAGTCTGGTCCCTTATACCCTGCCACAGCTCTGTCGCGGTGTGCTGTTTGTCACCTAAGCAAATAAGTTTCAACACGGCTTGCAGTCGCTTCCCCACTGCAGTGCTACACTGCTTCCAGCTACTGACTTATGGCTGACTGGTGCTGCAAGAGAATTCAGAGGTGGTAGTGGAGGAGTAGGTGGAGGAGGAGAAGTGGGGGTTGTAGCCACTAATGTAGGTGGTGGCGGAAATCCTGATGGAAGTAGGGCCTGCAATCCTTGCCGTCGGTAGCATCTGTGCCATCCAAGGGTATGACTTGCTCCCGTCCTCCACTTCATTCACCCAGTGTGCCATCAGGGAAATGTAGCATCCCTAGCCACAAGCACTTGTCCATTTGTCAGTCGTTAAGTGGACCTTCCCAATAAGTGCATTGGTCAGGGCACGGGTGACGTTACGGAACACATGCTGGTGTAAGGCGGGGATGGCACACCAGGCAAAATAGTGGCGGCTGGGGACTGAGTAACGAGGGACGGCCGCCGCCATCAGGCTGCGGAAAGTCTCGGTGTCTAACAAGCCTAAATGGCAACATTTGCAGGGCCAGCAAGTTGGAACGGTGTGCATTTTGTGCTATGGCCTGTGGGTGGGTGGCTGGGTATTTGCGCTTTCGTTCAAAGGCCTGGGATATGGACATCTGTACGCTGGGCTGGTACACAGAAGTGGATGTGCTAGCTGATAGTGCTTGCGAAAATCCAGGTGCAGGGTGGGAGGCATCTGGGCCTGCGTCTTGGACAGGGGATTGGCCAGCACGTAACACAGGGAAAGAGGAGGCAGTAGTGTGACCCTCAGACACTGATTGTGGACCCAGGCGTTCGGCCCACCTATTAGGGTGCTTTGATGCCATGTGGCGGATCATGCTGGTGGTGGTGAGCCTGCTCATTTTGGTAGGGCACAGGTTGCAAATGGCAATAATTTTATCATCCACACTTTCATCAAAAGAACACCAGACTGCGGAACACCTACACATTGACAAGGGAGATTTCCACAAGGGAGTGCTCTAGGGAATAGTTGTGTGCCTGTTTGGTGTGGCCCGCCTTCTCCCTTTTGCCACCCCACTGCCTCTTCCAGCCTTTTGCGGTGCTGTACTGCTGTCCTCACTCGGCTTGACACCTTCCCAGGTTGGGTCAGTGATTTGATCGTCCACCACCTCCTCTTCCACTTTCTCACTCTGGTCATCCTCCTGACTTGTTGACCTAACAACAACCTCACTTATTGACAACTGTGTCTCATCCTCATCATGCACCTTGTGAAACACTTATTGCCGTTCACAGCCACCATCTTCTTCTGACTGTGGATGCTCAAGAGTTTGGGAATCAGGGCACAAGATCTCCTCATGTCCCTCTTCAAGCGGGATTGGCGAGTGGCCCAAATTAAGGAATGGTGATGAAAAAAGCTCCTCTAAGTATTTCAGTGTGGGATCACTTGTTTGCATAGACTCTCCATGGTGGAAGGAAGGA
The DNA here is from genome assembly GCF_014858855.1 of Bufo gargarizans. Lineage (NCBI taxonomy): Eukaryota > Metazoa > Chordata > Amphibia > Anura > Bufonidae > Bufo > Bufo gargarizans. Next base: position 18,243,057 of record NC_058080.1, read on the forward strand.
GGATCAGGGTGAGGATTCTGTTGACCAGACTCTTGGCTACTGAGACTGGACTTTGTGGAAGACAACTGACTGGAAGCATTTTCTGCTGTAATCCAACCGACCACCTGGTCACACTGGTCTGAATTTGAGAGTGGTGTCCTGCACCGCCCTGCAAACTGGGACATAAAGCTAGGTATCGTGGTTGAGTGTGTTTCTTGTGCTCTGCTGGCAGGCACAGTTTCACAGCACCCAGGGCCATGGATGAGAAAACGTTATACAGGAGATGAGCGCAGGTAATGTCACTGTGCGCAGCGTCTATGGAAAAAGTACACTTGATGTCACAGATATTTTTAGGATGCACAAACGTTATACAGGAGCGGTACCACAGGTAATGGCGCTGCTGTCAACACCGGCTAAGAAAAAATTACATTCAATGTCACAGATATTTGGGATAAGGGATGTCACAGATATTTTTAGGATGCGCAAATGTTTTACAGGAGATGTAGCGCAGGTAATGTCACTGTCCGCAGCATGTACAGAAAAAGTACACTGGATTTCACTGATATTTTTAGGATGCGCAAAAGTTATACAGGAGAGATATAGCGCAGGTAATGTCACTGTCCGCAGCAGACACCGTCTACAGAAAAGGTAGACTGGATGTTGCATATATTTTTAGGACACACAAACGTTTATACAGGAGATGTAGCGCAGGTAATGTCACTGTCCGCAGCATCTACAGAAAAAGTACACTGGATGTCGCAGATATTTTCAGGATGCGCAAACGTTATACAGGAGATATAGCGCAGGTAATGTCACTGTCCGCAGCGGACACCATCTACTGGAAAAGTACACTGGATGTCACAGATGTTTTTAGGCTGCGCACACGTTACACAGGAAATGTAGTGCAGACAATGTCGCTGTCTGCAGCGGCTATACAATAGCACATTATTTAGCGCGGTTTGAGCTAAAAATATATATTGCTGCCAGATACAACAATAGTCCTTAAAAGGACTTTTGGGTCTATAACACCAACCCTGCCTAACCAAAAAAAAAAAATTCAATTCCCTACACATCTGTCCCTTCTACAGCACAGCTGTCCCTGACTAAGACTGAGCTGAACCACGTGTCATCGGGTGCTTTATAGCCAATCACTGTAATGCCAGTAACCAACATGGCTATGGAATTAGAGTGAGGGGAGTACTCACCTGCACATTTATTGGCTGTGTAGCAGCCAACAAACGTGCGGGGAGGAGACTCGAGCATCGCACTCGAGCACACGCAGTATTCAGCCGAATACCGCACTGTGCTGAGCATCGCGATGCTCGAGCCGAACTGGTGTATGCTATGCATGCTCGCTCAACACTAATAATTATACCGCTGTTAGTGCTGCACTGCACTTCTTTGATAGTTGTATTATTTTTTCTTGTTAAGTTGCCAGTTCTTAATCGCCCACCTGTAATATTCTGTCCTCCTTGCGGAAGACACTAATACCCACGGTTAGAATCCACCCAGCGCATGGAACCTGTTAAATTGTCTACACATTGACTGATTTGGATTTGTGTTTTTTCTTCTCTTATTTGTAGAACTCAGTCCCCTCCTCTACTCTGGGCGCGACACTTGGCTCATGTAAAAGACCCTCTCGGCCTCTCCAACAACCCCCTTAACTTCACCTGTATTACAGTGTCACCAATACGGTACAGTTATAGACATTGACAAAATGGTCATTAAGGTGACCTCTTTCAATGTTAAGGGACTTAATAGCCCTTACAAACGCTCCCTAATGTGGAAAGAGGCATTATCTCTGAAATCAGATATACAGTATTCTTTGCTCAGGAAACACATATTACTCAACAAGACGCACATAGACTTAAGCATCCTCAATACGCACAGATATACCATCATGTGAAAAAACTAAGAGTCCTAATGGCCATTAGGAACACAGTAACCTTCTCCCTGATCTCCCTCACCACTGACCCCAGAGGAAGATATATCATACTTGTAGGCCTAATTAACAACGTCAAATACTCACTGGTTACACTATATGCACCAAACTGCAGACAAGTGCACTTTCTGAATCGGGTGTTTCAAAAAGTAAATAAGGTGAAACATGGACATCTGATAATTTGTGGAGACTAAAATATTGTGCAAAGTTCATTTATTTCAATAATGCAATTAAATTGTGAAGCTAATATATGAGATAGACTCATTACATGGAAAGCGAGATACAGACGTGGACAAAATTGTTGGTACCCTTTGGTCAATGAAAGAAAAAGTCACAATGGTCACAGAAATAACTTTAATCTGACAAAAGTAATAATAAATTAAAATTCTATAAATGTTAACCAATGAAAGTCAGACATTGTTTTTCAACCATGCTTCAACAGAATTATGTAAAAAAATAAACTCATGAAACAGGCATGGACAAAAATGATGGTACCCCTAGAAAACACAGAACATAATGTGACCAAAGGGACATGTTAATTCAAGGTGTGTCCACTAATTAGCATCACAGGTGTCTACAACCTTGTAATCAGCCATTGGGCCTATATATATGGCTCCAGGTAATCACTGTGTTGTTTGGTGATATGGTGTGTACCACACTCGACATGGACCAGAGGAAGCAAAGGAAAGAGCTGTCTCAAGAGATCAGAAAGAAAATTATAGACAAGCATGTTAAAGGTAAAGGCTATAAGACCATCTCCAAGCAACTAGATGTTCCTGTGAGTACAGTTGCACATATTATTCATAAGTTTAAGATCCATGGGACTGTAGCCAACCTCCCTGGACGTGGCCGCAGGAGGAAAATTGATGACAAATCTAAGAGACGGATAATCCGAATGGTAACAAAAGAGCCTAGAAAGACTTCTAAAGAGATTCAAGGTGAACTTCATGCTCAAGGAACATCAGTGTCAGATCGCACCATCCGTCGTTGTTTGAGCCAAAGTGGACTACATGGGAGACGACCAAGGAGGACACCATTGTTGAAAACGAATCATAAAAAAGCAAGACTGGAATATGCCAAACTACATGTTGACAAGCCACAAAGCTTCTGGGAGAATGTCCTGTGGACAGATGAGACAAAAATCGAAGTTTTTGCCAAGGCACATCAGCTGTATGTTCACAGACGAAAAAATGAAGCATATCAAGAAAAGAACACTGTCCCTACTGTGAAACATGGAGGAGGCTCTGTTATGTTCTGGGGCTGCTTTGCTGCGTCTGGCACAGGGTGTCTTGAATCTGTGCAGGGTACAATGAAATCTCAAGACTATCAAGGAATTCTAGAGAGAAATGTACTAGCCAGTGTCAGAAAGCTTGGTCTCAGTCGCAGGTCATGGGTCTTGCAACAGGACAATGACCCAAAACACACCGCTAAAAACACCCAAGAATGGCTAAGAGGAAAAAATTGGACTATTCTAAAGTGGCCTTCTATGAGCCCTGACCTCAATCCTATTGAGCATCTTTGGAAGGAGCTGAAACATGCAGTCTGGAAAAGGCACCCTTCAAACCGGACACAACTGGAGCAGTTTGCTCATGAGGAGTGGGCCAAAATACCTGCTGAGAGGTGCAGATGTCTCATTGACAGTTACAGGAAGCGTTTGATTGCAGTGATTGCCTCAAAAGGTTGCGCAACAAAATATTAAGTTAGGGGTACCATCATTTTTGTCCATGCCTGTTTCATGAGTTTATTTTTTTACATAATTCTGTTGAAGCATGGTTGAAAAACAATGTCTGACTTTCATTGGTTAACATTTATAGAATTTTAATTTATTATTACTTTTGTCAGATTAAAGTTATTTCTGTGACCATTGTGACTTTTTCTTTCATTGACCAAAGGGTACCAACAATTTTGTCCACGTCTGTATTTCAAGCCTTTATTTGTTATCATTTGTCAGGTACCCTTTGCTTACAGCTTATGAAAACCCCACAATCTCAGGTCCCCTTTGCTCAGGCATTATGCATTCATTATCTGACTAGAGTGTGACACTTTGAGCCTAGAATATTGAACCTTTTCACAATATTCTAATTTTAAGTTGCATTACTGAAATAAATGAACTTTTGCATGATATTCTAATTTTTTCGAGTTTCACCTGTATATGATATCTGGCGGATACAACTTGGATCTGAAAATGACTTCACCTTTCACTCACACCTTTTAATACATATTCTAGGATAGATATGTTTCTAGTTGGCAGTTCTCTGCTCCAAACTGTTTCTTCCTCAACGATTGAAACCATTACGTGGTCTGACCATGCTGCGATTACTATGGCCCTGACAGAAACCCATACTTGATGGCACACACCTCGTATAAAGAAGAACTCCATAAAGCTGTATCAGAATATTTCCAACTGAACTATGGTACAGTTTCTAAACATAGCTATATGAAAAAATGTTACACTGCGCGCTATAGTACGAATAAATAGCCCAAAAACTACACAGAGCGCCTTCCTCCTTATCACGCAATTAAACAGACCGCAACAAACATATATCTCTGTGTCCAGGTCCTACCTTCACTCAGATGTGTCTGTTGCGATACAGTGTTCTGCGATGGTCCACGTGTCTTTTCTGTATATGATACAGAGCAGGGAGAGCAGATCCAGGGGAGGGTGGCTGTAGCATCGGCTGTATATTAATATTAGAGTATTGGGAATTCGCCCCGGCCGGTGGCAGAATATACCCGTTACCTGTTATGCTGACGCTCACGTCTGAGCGGGTGACGTCACCGCAGGTGAGCTACGGATAGCAGTGGGGATCAACCCTACGCGTTTCGAGTACAAACGGTACTCTTCGTCAGGGAATGTTACACTCACTCCGTTCGTTCTTGTCATTTATAGTCCATGCTGTCCATCTCTCCCTCCCCCCTGTCTCTGTAATTACTATTCAAAACCAAATAATTCAATTTCTGAGTTTAAACCCTTTGGCAACATTGTGTCTAGATTAAATATCCATTCTGTCTCTTTTTTTCATTGCTTCTTTATATAGTCTCCACCCCGAGCATCCATTTCTATCTTTTCTATACCCATAAAAGACATACCTTCTAATTGTCCTCTATGTACCTCCGTAAAATGCCTAGATAAGGGATGTCCTATAGATTTTTTCTTTATATTATTCATATGTTCACTAATACGTTTTTTTAATTTTCTCTTAGTACGTCCAATGTAAAGTTTATCACAGGGGCATTTGATGGCATAAATTACCCCTTCTGTATTACAGGAGAAATGTCCCCTTATCTTTTGTTCAAAGGTGCCCTCGTGGTTTTTTATGTGCTGTATTTTAGTTGTATTTTTTGCTGTACTTCTGCATGGGGCACATCTTTTACAGGGGAAGAAGCCTTGTGGGAGATTTCCTTTTATATTGATCTTTTTACCCAATATTCCTGCTCCTTTACTAGTTGAAGCAATCTTACTGCCTATGTTGGTTGCCCTTTTATATATGAAGACTGGTCTTGCTGGTATGAGATTACCTACAATTTTGTCTTCTTTCAATATATCCCAATATTTTCTAACAATTTTTTTAAGGATATAGGTTTGTGTGTTATACGGGATTATAATGGGTGGTATTTTATCTTTCATTTCTGTTTCCTTTTGTTTTCCATGTTCATTTTTCTTTGTTATTAATTTTTCTCTTTCTATCATTTTTATTTCTTTTTTCTGAGCTTCCACTACATCCTCATTATATCCCTTTGCTGTAAACTTTTTACCTAAAATTTCTGCCTCTTTCTCATATTCTTTGGTTTCAGTGCAGTTTCTTCTTAGCGAAGGAATTGACTCCTAGGTATATTATCTAACCATCTGGACAAATGGCAACTTTCTCTATTAATATAACTATTTGAATCTGTGGGTTTTGAATAGGTTTTGGTGCTAATATGGTCCCCTGTAGCATAAATAGTGAGGTCTAAAAAATGTATTTCATAATTACTGTGCGTTAAAGTAAAATCCAGATAAAATTCATTTTTATTAATATCTTCTAAAAATAATTTAAGTGCACTTTTCCCTCTATCCCAAATAAAAATGACATCATCAATGAAACGCCGCCAGAGGCGTTTCATTGATGATGTCAATGAATGACAAGAACGAACGCAGTGAGTGTAACATTCCCTGACGAAGAGTACCGTTTGTACTCGAAACGCGTAGGTTTGATCCCCACTGCTATCCGTAGCTCACCTGCGGTGACGTCACCCGCTCAGACGTGAGCGTCAGCATAACAGGTAATGGGTATATTCTGCCACCGGCCGGGGCGAATTCCCAATACTCTAATATTAATATACAGCCGATGCTACAGCCACCCTCCCCTGGATCTGCTCTCCCTGCTCTGTATCATATACAGAAAAGACACGTGGACCATCGCAGAACACTGTATCGCAACAGACACATCTGAGTGAAGGTAGGACCTGGACACAGAGATATATGTTTGTAGCGGTCTGTTTAATTGCGTGATAAGGAGGAAGGCGCTCTGTGTAGTTTTTTGGCTATTTATTCGTAGTATAGCGCGCAGTGTAACATTTTTTCATATAGCTATATATTCGTGTTTTGTACAGCTGGTCTGCACATTACTCTACATAGCAGGCTACGGGACTGCTAGAACACCGCTGCGATTTCCATGTGGTGAAGCGCCAGTTGACAACATTGTATGTACTGACTAGTTTCTAAACATACCACCCTGTGGAATGGCCGCAAAGCATTATTTGAGACATCTTTATCAAATTGGGACACCAAGCAAAAATAGAAAGGGAGAGGCGTTTTACAGAGACTTACCACAATCTCCAAAAACATTGAGGCTCTAAACAAAAGGTCACCATCCCCAACCTACCAGAAACAGATCCATCAGCTGAGAATGAGGCTAAATGAATGCTTACTATACACATATGAAAAGCAGATATGCCATTAAATGCACAGTACTATTCCCAAAGCAACAAAAGTGGTAAATTGTTAGCCAAACCGTTAAAACAGAGAGCCCAAAAATCCAGAATCCCATTTTTGTTTTATGCTACTGGATCCCACAAATTATACGACCCCAAAGATATAGCTAACAGATTTTGAGAATAATACTCTTCTCTATATAATTAAAAGGCCAATGGGATCACGCCCCCCCCCCCCCCCCCTGCATCCCCAGAACATAGCATCTTTCTTAAGAAAATTCTCACTCCTGGCATTATCTCCTGACCAACTCACCATGTTAAATTCTCCTATAACGAAACAGGAAATATTGCTAACAATTAAAAACCTTTCCTTACACAAAGCTCCTGATCGGGGTGGCCTCTCCAATGCATATTTTAACCTACAGATGCTCAATATCTTCTCAGAAGCGATCTCAACTGGCACTTTTGATTAAAAAAAAATGTTAATGGCCACCCTAGTAACCCTCCCTAATCCAGGAAGGGACTCAAGCTTCCAACAAAATTTCTGCCCAATATCCCTTCTTAACTCAGATATAAAAATATTCAGCAAAATCATAACCTCCAGAATAGTGAAGATACTCCCTCAAATTGTGCATTCAGATCAAGCTGGATCCGTAAAAGATAGGCAAGCATCAGACAACACTCGTCGCCTTCTAAAATTATCGACCAGTCTGAACGAACCAAGAGTCCTGCCTTGTTGGTTACCATGGATGCCGAGAAAGTATTTGACTGCATCAATTGGTCATTAGCTTTCCCAGTCTTGGATCGTTTGTGATTCACTGGCTACATCACAGATTCCATCAAAACGCTCTATAAGGCTCCTTCAGCTAGAGTGCTGGCGAATGGTACACTACCTGATCCCTTTGAGATTACAAATGGCACCCGTCAAGGTCCATTATTTCCTTTGATATTTATACTCACCATTGATCCTTTAGCCCAAGCGATGCGACAACATGAATCCATCAAAGGTTTGCAAATGGGACACTCTATGTATAAGTTATCGTTGTTTGCAGACAACATTATCCTTTCCCTAACATACCCAGATATGTCCCTTCAGAACTCCCCCAATTTAATTCAAGAATTTGGCAAACTCTCCTATTACAAATTGAACCTTGAAAATCACTAAATCACTAACAGGATAACAGCATTAGCAGGTGTATCTCATGTACTACTATTCATCAATGGAACTGTTTTAGCCCACATACAGATGGGAAGAGAATCCCTACTGTCTCTTCCTCCAATACTGAGTGGAGAAAAGGCATATTAAAGTGCAGTAGTAGTGCAAGCACCTTTATCACCACTCAGCATATACAGCTGATTTTCATAGAATAGACCAATTAGACATAGTAGTGTGATACAAAAGACCTGTGGAGTATGTCCTGTGCGTCCTCTTTCACATGAGGAGATAATAGGAGCAGGTTATTTATTCACCAGGGATAAGCACTTAGGGGTGGCTGAAAGGATCCCCCTTCTGGACCTTTGGGGTGTGAAGCGATTCCCAGGGTATCACTGAAGGCAGGTCACGTAAGGTGGTCATGCTCTGGATCGCGTCCCAGTTTTCAATGGGTGATGGTGAGATTTGGAGGAGGTCATAGGCTTTATCCAAGTCAGTAAAGGTGGCAATATGGATACGTCGGCCATCATGAAGGAAGGAGAGTCCGAACGGGAATGTCCATCTGTATATAATCTTGTGTTGACGCAGAAAATCTGTGAGTGGCTTCATCGCTTTTATTTTCCTGAGGGTTGATTGGGCTAAATCCTGGAAGATGGTGATGGAGTTGCCCTCCCATTCCACTGAATTGAAGCTCTGAAGCTGTAATATTGCGGCCTGGGTGTCTTCTAATACTTCCACCCTCCGGCCTATGTGGCGAACATCCTCTTTTATTGAGGTAAGATCCAGGCTAAGGGGACCAAGAGCGTCTGCCAGGGCTACCTTGAGAAAAGCCCTATAGATAGGTAGACAGTCTATGTCACTGGGGTCGTCCCCTACCTTATCGGAGCCTGAGGCTGCAGCATGCTTGTGGCTGGAGCGAGGTGTCCCGGGCGCCATCTTGGATTCCCTGTTCACAGCAAGCACCGCTGCCTTTTTGATAAATTTCTCCATTTCTCCGGACTGGCTGAGGGAACGGACGTGACCAGTCTGATCAGCGGGCTTTTGGCCACCAATTTTGACCATTTTGAGGTCCAGTTGGCTTAAAATAAGGAGCTATGAGGGATATGCTTGTGGAGAGCTGCACTTCACACAGCCATCCGGTTCCGGCGCAAGCTCCGCCCCCGCTATGGTTAGTTTCTCAATTAAAAACTGAGCTTTAAATGAGGACATCCCAAAGCACCTTCAACATTGCCCAATGGGCTCCAATGAGAGTTTTGGAACTTTTTGTCCCCCACCTAGATTGGATAGCCTGGGAGGCAAAGGGATTGGACACTGTACCCTTGATTTTTCAGGAGAAAACGCTCAAGCCTTACATATTGCTTATGGAGACATATGACATCGCTAAAAGGGACTTCTTCAAATATCTCCAAATTAGACATGTAATGGGCAAGTCTGATCCCTTCTCCTCCTCGGCATGCACCAAATGTTTCCAGATATGGAAAAACTGCCGAGGCAGGATAAAAGGTCTTAGATAGGGATGAGCAAACTCGAACTGTATAGTTCGGGTTCGTACCGAATTTTGGGGTGTCCGTGACACGGACCCGAACCCGGACATTTTCGAAAAAGTCCGGGTTCGGGTTCGGTGTTCGTCGCTTTCTTGGCGCTTTTGTGACGCTTTCTTGGCGCTTTGTGAAAGGCTGCAAAGCATATGCCATCGGACTGTTCCAATGTTGGGTGACGTGAAGCCTGATTCTCTGCTATGACATGCAGACTAATTCTCTGCTGACATGAAGCCAGATCCTCTGTTACGGGACCTCTCTCCTCTGCCTGGGTGCTGGGCCTAAATATCTGACAATGGACTGTTGCATTGGTGGCTGATGTGAAGCCTGATTTTCTGCTATGACATGCAGACTAATTCTCTGCTGACATGAAGCCAGATCCTCTGTTACGGGACCTCTCTCCTCTGCCTGTGTGCTGGGCCTAAATATATGCCAATGGACTGTTGCAGTGGTGGCTGACATGAAGCCTGATTCTCTGCTATGACATGCAGACTAATTCTCTGCTGACATGAAGCCAGATTGTCTGTTACGGGACCTCTCTCCTTTGCCTGGGTGCTGGGCCTAAATTTATGAAAATGGACTCTTACAGTGGTGGGTGATGTGAAGCCTGATTCTCTGCTATGACATGAAGACTGATTCTCTGCTATAACATGAAGACTGATTCTCTGCTGACATGAAGCCAGATTCTCTGTTACGGGACCTCTCTCCTCTGCTTGGGTGCTGGGCCTAAATTTATGAAAATGGACTCTAACAGTGGTGGGTGACGTGAAGCCTGATTCTCTGCTATGATATGAAGACTGATTCTCTGCTGACATGAAGCCAGATTGTCTGTTACGGGACCTCTCTCCTCTGCCTGGGTGCTGGGCCTAAATTTATGAAAATGGACTGTTACAGTGGTGGGTGACGTGAAGCCTGATTCTCTGCTATGATATGAAGACTGATTCTCTGCTGACATGAAGCCAGATTGTCTGTTACGGGACCTCTCTCCTCTGCCTGGGTGCTGGGCCTAAATATATGACAATGAACTGTTGCAGTGGTGGCTGACGTGAAGCCTGATTTTCTGCTATGACATGCAGACTGATTCTCTGCTGACATGAAGCCAGATCCTCTGTTACGGGACCTCTCTCCTCTGCCTGGGTGCTGGGCCTAAATTTATGAAAATGGACTCTTACAGTGGTGGGTGACGTGAAGCCTGGTCTCTGCTTTGATATGAAGACTGATTCTCTGCTGACATGAAGCCAGATTGTCTGTTACGGGACCTCTCTCCTCTGCCTGGGGGCTGGGCCTAAATTTATGACAATGGACTGTTGCAGTGGTGGCTGACGTGAAGCCTGATTTTCTGCTATGACATGCAGACTGATTCTCTGCTGACATGAAGCCAGATCCTCTGTTACGGGACCTCTCTCCTCTGCCTGGGTGCTGGGCCTAAATATCTGACAATGGACTGTTGCAGTGGTGGCTGACGTGAAGCCTGATTTTCTGCTATGACATGCAGACTGATTCTCTGCTGACATGAAGCCAGATCCTCTGTTACGGGACCTCTCTCCTCTGCCTGGGTGCTGGGCCTAAATATCTGACAATGGACTGTTGCATTGGTGGCTGACGTGAAGCCTGATTCTCTGCTATGACATGCAGACTAATTCTTTGCTGACATGAAGCCAGATTCTCTGTTACGGGACCTCTCTCCTCTGCCTGGGTGCTGGGCCTAAATATCTGACAATGGACTGTTGCAGTGGTGGCTGATGTGAAGCCTGATTTTCTGCTATGACATGCAGACTAATTCTCTGCTGACATGAAGCCAGATCCTCTGTTACGGGACCTCTCTCCTCTGCCTGTGTGCTGGGCCTAAATATATGCCAATGGACTGTTGCAGTGGTGGCTGACGTGAAGCCTCATTCTCTGCTATGACATGCAGACTAATTCTCTGCTGACATGAAGCCAGATTGTCTGTTACGGGACCTCTCTCCTCTGCCTGGGTGCTGGGCCTAAATTTATGAAAATGGACTCTTACAGTGGTGGGTGATGTGAAGCCTGATTCTCTGCTATGACATGAAGACTGATTCTCTGCTATAACATGAAGACTGATTCTCTGCTGACATGAAGCCAGATTCTCTGTTACGGGACCTCTCTCCTCTGCCTGGGTGCTGAGCCTAAATATATGACAATGGACTGTTGCAGTGGTGGCTGACGTGAAGCCTGATTCTCTGCTATGACATGCAGACTGATTCTCTGCTGACATGAAGACAGATTCTCTGTTACGGGACCTCTCTCCTCTGCCTGGGTGCTGGGCCTAAATATATGCCAATGGACTGTTGCAGTGGTGGCTGACGTGAAGCCTGATTCTCTTCTATGACATGCAGACTGATTCTCTGCTGACATGAAGACAGATTCTCTGTTACGGGACCTCTCTCCTCTGCGTGGGTGCTGGGCCTAAATATATGCCAATGGACTGTTCCAGTGGTGGCTGACGTGAAGCCTGGTTCTCTGCTATGACATGCAGACTGATTCCCTGCTGACAGTAAGAGAGATTCTTTGTTACGGGACCTCTCTCCTCTGCCTGGGTGCTGGGCCTAAATATCTGACAATGGACTGTTGCAGTGGTGGCTGACGTGAAGCCTGATTCTCTGCTATGACATGCAGACTGATTCTCTGCTGACATGAAGACAGATTCTCTGTTACGGGACCTCTCTCCTCTGTCTGGGTGCCTGGGCCTAAATATATGACAATGGACTGTTACAGTGGTGGGTGACGTGAAGCCTGATTCTCTGCTATGACATGCAGATTGATTCTCTGCTTACATGAAGCCAGAATCTCTGTTACGGGACCTCTCTCCTCTGCCTGGGTGCCGGGGCCTAAATATCTGACAATGGACTGTTCCAGTGTTGGGTTACGTGAAGCATGATTCTCTGCTATGACATGAAGACTGATTCTCTGCTGACATGAAGCCAGATTCTCTGTTAAGGGACCTCTCTCCTCTGCCTGGGTGCCTGGGACTAAATATCTGACAATGAACTGTTACAGTGGTGGGTGACATGAAGCATGATTCTCTGCTATGATATGAAGACTGATTCTCTGCTGACATGAAGCCTGAATCTCTGTTATGGGACCTCTCTCCTCTGTCTGGGTGCCTGGGCCTAAATATATGACAATGGACTGTTACAGTGGTGGGTGACGTGAAGCCTGATTCTCTGCTATGACATGCAGATTGATTCTCTGCTTACATGAAGCCAGAATCTCTGTTACGGGACCTCTCTCCTCTGCCTGGGTGCCGGGGCCTAAATATCTGACAATGGACTGTTCCAGTGTTGGGTGACGTGAAGCATGATTCTCTGCTATGACATGAAGACTGATTCTCTACTGACATGAAGCCAGATTCTATGTTAATTGACCTCTCTCCTCTGCCTGGGTGCTGGGCCTAAATATATGCCAATGGACTGTTGCAGTGGTGGCTGACGTGAAGCCTGATTCTCTGCTATGACATTAAGACTGATTCTCTGCTGACATGAAGCCAGTTTCTCTGTTACGGGACCTCTCTTCTCTGCCTGGGTGCCGGGGCCTAAATATCTGAGAATGGACTGTTCCAGTGGTGGGTGACGTGAAGCCAGATTCTCTGCTATGTGACATCTCTCCAATTGATTTTGGTTAATTTTTATTTATTTAATTTTTATTTTAATTCATTTCCCTATCCACATTTGTTTGCAGGGGATTTACCTACATGTTGCTGCCTTTTGCAGCCCTCTAGCCCTTTCCTGGGCTGTTTTACAGCCTTTTTAGTGCCGAAAAGTTTGGGTCCCCATTGACTTCAATGGGGTTCGGGTTCGGGACGAAGTTCGGATCGGGTTCGGATCCCGAACCCGAACATTTCTGGGAAGTTCGGCCGAACTTCTCGAACCCAAACATCTAGGTGTTCGCTCAACTCTATTCAGGAGGCATCAGTTCAGTCCCTCTTACGTTTTTTGACCGGAGAGAATACCGCAGCATGCAGCAGTTTTCTCTCCGGCCAAAAATCCTGAACACTTGCAGGATCCAGCTTTAAACTTATATTGAAATGTATTAGTGCCGGATCCGGCATTAAAATTGCTGCATTGACGGATCCGTCCTTCCGATCTGCGCATGCGCAGACCTTTAAATCTGTGGGGAAAAAAATTATTTGAGGAAATCTGGTCAGCACAAGGGGTGGCCTTAGGGAGAGTTTTTTTTTATATCATACATTAAAGTGAGCACTTTCAAATACTAACAATACTAACTACAAACATTTTTTTCTGCTCCTAGGTCTGCCACTTTGCGTAATCGTGCCACTACACTTTATCTCACTCAGATTTTATATTTTCAATAGAAAATAAGAAATTTTACTACTTTTAAATGGCATCCTTATTATTATGCATTTATTGGATCAAAATGTTTTTTCTCTGTGAGATTTTAGTTCTGCCATTAGGCGTACATGGGTCTGGTGGTGTTATGAAACGGTATTGAGGGTAGGGGGGGCCCAAACTGAACTCTTGCACCAGGGCCCATGAGCCTATAGCTACGCCCCTGACTGGGACCATCCCGGGAAGTAGCGGTCTCGTAGCTAACCAGTAGCGAAATCCACATCCCTTTATAAGGGTTAAAGGGTTAATATTGGGAACGTGCCAGAATAATGTCCTTAGGGTTCGGCCCAACGTCAGACTGGTTATTTGGTACAAGGGTTCCACATTACCACTGATCCATCTTGATCCGTATCACTGGTTCCATAATAACATTTATTTTTATCCAATACAATGTGTTACAACCCCAGGGTGGATCCCGACTTCAGACCACGTGCTGCACCTTTACACAGGTCGCTGTACTCACAATATGCGTTTCTGCAAATGTCCTCTGTGGGATGTGGGTATTTTTCCTTAGGGTACTTTCACACTGGTGTTATTCTTTTCCGGTATTGAAATCCGGTAAAGGGTCTCAATACCGGGGAAAAAACGCATCAGTTTTGTCCCAATGCATTCTGAATAGAAAGGAATCCGTTCAGTTTGCATCAGGATGTCTTCCGTTCCGTCCCTTGTATGGTATCTGACCGGACAAAATACTGCATCATGCTGCAGTTTTTTTTCCGCCCCAAATCCTGGAACACTACCGCACTTGCTGGATTAATTTATATTGAAATGTATTATTGCCAGATTTGGTGACAAGTGTTTCAGAAATTACGTCATCGCCGGATCCGGTTTTCTGGTCTGCGCATGTGCAGTGCTTTCTAGCTGTAGAAAAATTGTAGAAAAAATAAATACTGGATCCGTTTTTCCGGATGATACGGAAAGACAGATCAGGAAAAAAAAGATATCTGTTTGCATACGGTTTTCCAAATCCAGCAGGCAGTTCCAGCAATGCTACTGGGTGCTGGATTCTTCTAACGCTAGTGTGAAAGTGCCCTTACCCAGATGGCCAATCTGCTCTTCAGGTGTGTCCAGGTGTGTAAGCTCTCGAACAATACAGATTGTGTCAGGATCTGTTCAGGAAAAAACAGATTTTGCACACAAATTCAGTCAGTCTTGTTCGGGATTGTATTCAGTGTTTCATTTTTTTTCTGGGCAGGTGCAATCGGTTTTGGATACGTTTTTCATGTATGTGAAAAAAAAACTGAAGAATGAGAAGCTAGCGCTTGATCCGGATGGACGTGTGAAGCGCTGCTCTCCCGTCTGCATATCCCTCTCAGCACTAATTCATAAGCCTACTGTCAGCTGAAATGGTAAAGATCGGGGGCCAAAAGCCCACAGACCAGCCAGGAGGCAACCGCTCCCAAAGTCAAGCTAGGGAAATAGAGAAATTTATGAAAAAATCTGCCGCTGCACAAGCGAGCCGAGAACCCAAGATGGCGCCCGGCACCCCACGCTCCGGACACAAACAGCTTGCCACATGTAGCAGTGAAAAGGTAGGGGACGACCCCAGTGAGGCGGAATGCCTGCCGATATCCAGAGCATTTCTAAAAGAAGCTCTAGCGGAAGCTCTGGGTCCCATCAGTGTGGACATTTCTTCAATAAAAGAAGATTTGAGACACATAGGAAGGAGAGTAGAGGCCTTAGAAGAAACTCAGGCCGCGATCCTCCAGCACCAGGGTGAAGTGTCCTCTAGCATGTCTCTAGCGCAGTGCCATATAAACACCCTATATACAGCCATGGAGGACCAAGAGAATAGAAGCAGGCGCAATAACTTGCGCTTTAGAGGGATACCTGAGACCATCCCAGCAGTGGACATTCCGGAAACAGTAACTCAGATATGCCTCAAGATTCTAGGCTCTGACTCGGCACATGAGGTCCTGCTTGAACGGGCACACAGAGCCCTCAGGCCCAAACCGCAGGCGAATGAACCACCTAGAGATGTTATATGTAAATTTTTACACTTCCCTGTGAAAGAAGCCATTTTGGCAGGGGCCAGGAACTCCAACTCTGTGGAATGGGAAAATAACAGCATCGCCATTTACCAAGATCTGTCGCAATCGACCCTCAAGAAACGCAAAGCTTTGAAACCCCTCACTGATTGGCTAAGGCAGAAGAGAATCCTCTATAGATGGACATTTCCTTTCGGATTATCCTTCCTACATGAAGGCCGCCGCATCCATGTTTCTTCGTTTGCAGACCTGGATAAGACTTATGATCTTCTTCAGCTACCTCCATTGCCTATTGCAAACTGGGACATGGTCCAGAACCTCAACTCTCTGCCTGATTTACCCAGGTCAATTCCCTGGGAGCCCCAACGCACCCCAAAGGCACAAAGAAGAAGAGACTCCTTTTCCACCCCAAAACGCCTTTCCTTGGCGGACAAGTAGCCAATCTCACCTTCTCATCTCCAGATCTGGGTGAACAAGAAAGTCGTCAGATGGGACTTACTAATGTTAAACTTTTGCTATATATTTAAATTGTTGACTATAAGCTATGTGCTGGGGGAGGAGCTGGGCTTGCCTTATACTCGGGCCTTGCTCTTCACCTAGCACTGGACGTAGAGACAGTAGGGATTTCTCTCCTGAGGTTTCCCATCTGTTTTAAAGCCAGACTAGTCATGATATGATTAAGTAACCTAACTGTTGTTTTGCTGATTTCTCATCCTTTTTTCTGCCCTACTGCATTGAAGAAGTCGAGTGTAGTACCCTTACCTACTAACACCTTTCTTAGAGCAATATGTGACGCTCTCCCTGAGGGTTGACGATAGATACACTCTATTTCCATCATTCTACCCTTATCTGCTGTATGAAGAGCTACTATTTGTACGGTATCATATTTACCATAATGACCCCCACTCTTCCTTCATTAGGATTGTAACAACCACTAGGCTATAGTACTTTTGCTATCCTAGAGGGAAGTGCTTCTGGGTATGATACCCTTTCCCCCCCTACTTGTTATTAACCCGGATAGGCAAAGTTATAATACCCTGCCTTGTCTGGATGATACTCATTCATTCTTTGCTTTTATTTACTTTTTTTTTTGTTGGTTTCTGTTCTATTTGTTCATGTTCTGACAGGTACCCAAGAAATACTCCAATACACTTCTCAATCCGAAACTGTGAGAGCCCTTCTGGATCCACTCGTGGCCGCACTCTCCTCCTCACGATGTATCTGGTTTGTCAAATTCCTTTCTGCTGTGTCTTTTATAGCCTTTGGGCTTCCCACCTTACTAAAAGATTATGGCAGATTTTAAATTAGCCTCATACAATGTCAAGGGGTTGAGATCCCTTCTAAAAGATGCCAGATCTTATCTCTCCTGCACAGGGAAAACTGCTAGTTGGTTTTTCTTCAGGAGACACACTTCAAACACAATAATTACCCTAATCTTTCCCATTCCAGGTATCCCTGCTGGTACCATTGTGGGGCCGGGGGTGCGGCCTCGAGGGGAGTTAGCATAGGCTTCCGCAGAGGCCTTCCCTTTCAATATAAGTCTTACGTCCAGGATCCAGAAGGCCGATATTTGATCCTTAAAGGTCAGGTGGGACTATCTATGTTCACGTTTGTAAACATTTATGCCCCAAACACCAATCAGCTTAGCTGGCTCATTAATGTTTTTTCTTTGATTGAGCAACATAGAGAGGGTTTCCTAATTGTCGCAGGAGACTTTAACGTTGCCTTCAATCCTTTAATAGACACATCCTCTAAAAAAAAAACCATCTCTGCAAAGACCCTCAGACTGCTACATGCAAAGTCTCACAACCTGGGAATTATAGACGTATGGCGGTGCCTTAACCCTGACGTAATTGACTATTCTTTTTACTCACCTGCAAATAACTCCTACAGCAGAATAGACTACATTCTAGTCCCAAAGGAGAAATTACAATCCTACTCTTTACCTAAAATAGGAGATATCACTCTATCAGACCACTCCCCAATTTTTTGCACAATAACCCCGGGGAAAAAAAATGCCAGACAACCAAATTGGAGATTCAATGAGTCTTTATTGAATAATGCCAAACATACAGCCCAAATTACCTCTTATTTAGAAGAATACTTCTTAACCAATAATACCCCAGAAGTAACCCCCCAAGTTATCTGGGATGCTCACAAAGCATATATACGAGGCAGACTGATCAGTCTCTGCTCTTTTCTAAAGAAAGAGTCGGAGAAAAGACTTAATACCCTGCTTTCACAAATTCACCAAGTAGAAAAAGCGCATAAGCAATCTTTATTGGCACAGAAACTATCGGAACTTTCCTCTCTTAGAACCCAACTGAAAAACCTTCTGAATGAGCGTTCAGCTAAATTTTTTCTGTCCGCTCAACAGAAGATTTATGCCCATGGAAACAAAGCTTCTAAATATGTCATGAGCCGAATCAAACAGAGAAGAAACTCCCGCTATGTTCAGTCCATTAAGTCCCCCCAAGGAGTTCAACTATTTAAGGCTGAAGAAATTGCTGAACAATTTAGACTATTTTACCAATCTCTATATAATCTCCCAGCCCCTGACCTCCCTAATCCTTCCCTGGATAGAGAAAGTAATATCAGTTCATTCCTGGAGACTCTTGACCTTCCCACATTAAATTTGGCACAACAAGAATTCCTGACCAAACCGTTCACTATCCCGGAACTAACTGCTGCGATTAAATCTACCCCTAGAGGCAAATGCCCTGGTCCGGATGGTCTCCCCATAACTTACTATTCGGCCTTTCAAAGTATCCTGCTACCCCACTTGCTCCCTATTTGTAATTTATCATTGTCCAACCACCCACTCTCTTCTGATATGACTAAAGCAGTCATTACATTAATCCCTAAAGAGGGTAAGGATCCCACGCTCTGCCCCAATTATCGTCCCATTTCCTTACTTAATGTCGATCTTAAACTTTTAGCCAAAATGCTGGCCACTAGGCTACAAAATCTACTCCCTGAACTAATCAACCCTGACCAGGTCGGTTTTGTCAGAGGTAGGGAGGGCAAGGACAATACCACTAAAATCCTAGACTCCCTGTTTTATGCTTCACATAAATCCTCCCCATTGGTCCTGCTTGGCACGGACACCGAGAAGGCATTTGATAGGGTGGACTGGACTTATATCAGACTAGCCCTGGCTAAATTCAAAATCCCGGAGCAGTATATCAACTCTATATTTTCCATGTACACCTGCTCCTCGGCGTCCGTGTCAGTAAATGGTCTTCTTTCCTCCCTTTTCCCCATTAGAAATGGAACGAGACAGGGATGTCCCCTCTCCCCACTCATTTTTGTCCTTGTAATGGAATCCCTTCTTCAAGCCCTCAGACAGGACGGTGAAATTAGAGGTCTGAAAGTGGGGAGCCGAGAATTTAAACTGGCAGCCTTTGCCGACGACCTTCTGATTGTCACCACTAACCCACAGAGATCCATGTCCAAGATCCTCTCAACACTCAACCTTTTCGGCTCCCTTTCCAATTTTAAAGTCAACCCCTCCAAATCCCAGGTTTTACATATAGGCCTTTCCCCCGCCAATATCTCCTCCCTCCAAACTAACTCGGCTTTCAATTGGCAGACCCAACAACTAACCTACCTAGGGATCAAATTATCCTCTCACCTGCCTGATCTATTTCAATTAAACTATAAACCCCTTCTAGTCTCTATGATAGATCAGATGGACTCCTTAGACTCTCCCTATCTCTCCTGGTTCGGAAGGAAGAACATCTTCATGTCGCTGATCATGCCAAAACTTACATAATATGATGCAGGTCCTCCCTATTGATATTCCCAGGTCATACTTTGCATCCTTAAACAAGCACATTCGTAAATTCATTTGGCAAGCCAAAAGCCCTCGTATCTCATTTGACATCTTGACCAAACCTAGGAATAGAGGAGGTATTGGCCTCCCTGACCCTAAATCATATATGCTTGCCATCCAGCTTTCTAGAGCCATTGATTGGATTAGAGAACCCTCCTATAAATCTTGGCTCACATTGGAGACTGCTCTCCTCCCCTTCTCTCCTAGGGCCCTTTTACTGGCTGACAGGCCACCCCCGACCCTAAGCTCAATACCTAACCCTCTTATACGCAATACCTTAAGGGTCTGGGGGGGGTTCTCGACCAGCTTTGGGGCTCCGACGCCTTTTACCTCACTTATGCACATAAAAGACATAATCGATCTGGCCCCTAAAGAACTGAAAGAAAGCTGTCCGCTATGTATTAGGACATCGGTGATCCCCATTGCCCAGTTTTTAGACCCTGATGGCTGCATTCTTCCTGACTCTAAAATGTGCAAAATTCTGGGGACACGGATTCATAACCCCACCCTGTTACATTTCATTAAAACAGAACTACTTAGCAAAATAAAAAGCCCTCCCCCACCAGAAGAATCAAATTGGTTTGTGGAAATGCTGAATAGTAAGAGATATCCACCTAAAGTTATTTCCAAGATTTATAAACATTTGAAGTCCCCTGCCTCCTTTATTAAACCTGCAATAGTGGGCAAGTGGGAAAAGGATCTTCAAAGGTCCCTAACACCTCAAGAAACCTCTAAAATGCTGATTCTCACACACAAGATATCTAGATGCATACGCATCCAAGAAAACAGCTATAAGATCTTTATGCAATGGTACAGGACCCCAGACAAAACCTACAGATATAGTAAAACAGCCAGTGATCTATGTTGGAGATGTCATAACGCTAAGGGAACTTTTATACACGTATGGTGGGCATGTGCCCTGATTAACCCATGGTGGCACACCATAACCCAACTATGTAACCAGATTTGTCAGTCATCTCTCACCTGCTCTCCTGAGTTGATTTTATTGTCACTCGGATTGGAAGGCCTGGGCCCATATAAAAAAGTTCTTTTTGCCCTCCTGTTGGCAGCAGCCAGATTGCTCTTACCAACTCACTGGTTATCTTCAGATATCCCCAGTATTGAACATTGGTCCAACAAGGTTGATCAGATCTACAGGCTAGAGGAGATTTCACACTGGGAGTCACATTCTAGACCATCTTTCATAAAAACGTGGTTACCTTGGAAGTTATACAGAAACTTTCCATAGGTACTGAGCTTAATAGCAACCTTTTATTGCCATGTCTCCCCCCCCCCCCCGCCCCCGGATAGAGGCCTACTTACCTATATTAACATATCCTCCCCCCCCTCCCAATTATTCGCTCTAACAATTGACGCCTACCTTAGATACACACGAGTCTGGACTTACTTTGACATATCAGTAAGGTTTCTATGAGCCTTTTATTCTTTTGCCAATGCCTGTCATGTTGGGCTTAATCACCCATAGGTTAACTACATCTGTGACACTTTAAGATATGTGATTGTCGCTTCTGTTTATGTCACATGGATTGTTGCATACTTTACTTATTGGAAAATGTCTAAGAATTGAAAACAATAAAAAAATGTCAATATAAAAAAAAAAAAAAGAATGAGAAGCTACATCTCCTAGCAACCATCGGGGAATACACATTACCTGCTGAATGCATCCGGATGCAATCCTTTTTTCATGCGAGTCCCATTCACTTCTATGGAACCAGGGCTGCTTGAAAATCACAGAATATAGAAAAATCTGCAATTTTTAATGAACACAGAAATGATGTGTGAAAACTGTGTACAGAGACCCAGTAAAAGGAATCGTTTTGTGATGGGACTTCTCCGCCCTCCTCTTCCTCCTTGCTCTAGCCTGCTCTTAGATATATCTTTGGATCTTTTCATTCTCTTTTTTAAGCAGTTTTAGCCTTTTTTCTGTAGCATTCATCCAGAAATGCATATCATAACCCCCTTTTCAGGTGAACCACTGCTGCAACTGTAATCTAGTAAATCTCTCTACCCTAGATACTAATGTCAGAGGCATTGACCCCTCACCTTCATTAAACTATCAGAGGAGTTTGTAATACAGTAAGTAGAAAATATTTCATTTCTATTTCTTTTTGTCTAAACCCGAGGTGTTTTATAGTCAGAAAAATATGGTACATTTATCAAAAGAATGAATAAGATACAACGCATTCTTGTATTTAATGGTCATGCAATTCTGTATTTTAATTAACTATTTATCTAATATAAACCATTATTTTATTTATTTATTTATATATTCATTTATTTGTATTGAGGACATTTCTCTAAAAATTACCGTTTACTGCTCACTTCGGGCTTTACCAGAATATTATAACATTTAGGTAAAAACATGCAGCTCAATATTCCACCTCCTGAGGACAAAATGGCAAATATCTCTACGATGACCATGTTCTTCCCTGAACTGCTCAGATAGGCTGGGATGGCGCAGATCCAGACACTGCAGAACACCAGCATGCTGAAGGTGATGAACTTCGCTTCATTATAGATGTCAGGTAATGTCCTCACCATAAAAGCCAGAACAAAACTCAAAGCCGCCAGAAACCCCATATAACCCAACATGAGGAAAAAAGCCAAGATGGAACCTTCATTACACTGGAGGATGATCTTCCCAGGATAATCCAGGTTTAGTTCTTGATATGGAGGAGAAACTGACAACCAGATAACTGCATTGAGGACCTGAATAGAAGAACAGACAAACACTACAGAATAAGGAAGCTTAACTCCCACACACTTTCTCCAGGAGCTGTCAGGTCTGGTGGCCTTGAATGCTATGCAGACTATGATGGTCTTGGCCAGGACAGAAGACACAGCTACAGTAAAGAAGATCCCAAAGCAGATTTGTCGTAGCATGCAGGTTATATCCACTGGACGACCGATGAATAGAAACACGCAGAGTAAGCTGAACATGAGAGAGGTCAGTAGAATGAAGCTGAGGTTCTGGTTATTGGCTCTGACAATGGGAGATTTCTGGACTAAAGTGAATATTCCAATTATAAAGGAAGTTATAAGAGCAAGTAATATGGAGATGATGGAAAAGACTACAGCAAGAACATCAGTCTCATAGGAGAAAAACTCATCATCTCTGACGACACATTTGTTTTTAGACTCGTTTGGCCATTCGTGATCAGGACATCTCTGGCAATTTTCAGTGTCTATGAAAAAGTAAAACACAAATTAAAAAGAATCATCTCTTCATGCATCCAAAATTGGAGATTTTTTCTAAAAGTTTAATACAAATTTGTTTTACTGCAACACTTTGTCAAGGTGTTCTCTCACTGATTATATACTATTTATTATTAGATGTGCTAACCAGTTTGTAACCAACCGGGTTCATTTTGAACTTTCAGAAATTTAGTTTGGCAGCCAAAACCAAAGCTTTTCTGGCTAATTTTGGAGCATCACCATTTCACTGCACATATCAGCGGGAAAATGCATTAGGGAAGAAGAAGAAGGATTTTCACATAACCCTAAAAGAAATTGTGCAGGAGGGGTTCCCCTAATTGGCTCACAGATTGACAGCCAATTAGTACTGCAGCAGGCAAGGGAGTGCCCTTGCAGAACGAGTAGAACATCATTCTGTGTTGGGCTGGGAATGAGGTTGGATGGGTATGTGCATTGTCTGCAAAAAAACCATCTTAGGGGCAGTGTCCAGTCACAATCAAGCTTCTATTCTAGTGTCAGGGACTGTGAAGGTAAAGTCTAGAAAAAGCAATTGTGTACAATAGGAAAAGACAGGGGAAGCTGTCAGCTGGGGAGAGAGAAGTCATATACACAATTAGCACGTAGTTTGCACTCAGTCCCAACATCTTGGGTTATCATCTATATAATGTTAATGAATGTTGAATGCCAAATATTATAAAACATTTTCACATATGTCAATAAAATATATAATTATATCTAACTTATAACTAGAGATGAGCAAATTTCTTAAAAATTAAATTCGGACGGTTCGCCAAATTTCCCCAAAAAGATTTGATTCAATCAAAATTTATTTATGATAATTCATGTTAAAAAAAACTGCTATTTCTGAGCTGCTGAGAGCCTGTATAGTGGTGTAGAACACAGTGTCTTGCAGAAACATGCATAGGGAGTCTGCTGTGGTAGTGAAACAGTACTGTGTCAGTATGACATGTAGATGACAGGCATCACTGCACACATTACTCATTTGGTCAGTTACGGGGCCAAAACTGACCAAATAACTCACGTGTGAACTCAGCCTTACAAGTCAATGTTAGCATCAGGTATAAAGAACCGTTCAGTGGCCAAAGATTCTACTAAAGAGTGAGATTGCACTCCTTTTACACTGTCTTCAGCTGATTCCACATAGATTTCTACAGAAGCTGTTCTTGTACACGCTGAGACAAGTAGTGTCCCCCTGACAGATTGAAGAGGGTGTCAGCAGTAAGTTTGTGTTGACATCACTGTTGGTTTTGCCCTTCTTCTCATCCGTCATAAGAACAACCCCCAAAAAATGTATCTTGTCTTTTGAGCATCCCCCTTCACACAGTCTGGATTTGCTTTGTAATCCATCAGTATTGGATCCAAAACAGAGATGACACATAAATGGAATATTTGCATGTCTTCAAAATTTTGTACCCACTCCTGTTCTTGGCTTCCAAATAATGATCTAATCCTGATGCATAATAGGGACTGTGTGATACAGGCCTTAAAGCTGCTTCAAAGCCAGGATCTGTTGTGTTTCTCACTTTTCCGTCCTTCATACATAGAAGGGTAAAATAAATGGTGATGTCAACAAGCCCAAACAGGGACAATAGCGGCCCAGTAACAGAATGGTGAGGTGGCAACAGCATGAGGAGTCAACAAAGTGCTCCAGTCACAGAGTGGTGAGGGTGGCAAAAGCATGAGGTGTCTACACAGTGGCCCAGTGACAGAGTAGTGAGGTGGGAGGCAAAACCAGTGGCAGTAACAGCACAAGATGGTGGGTGGCAGTAGGAGCACATGGCAGTGATAAAGATGCCCTCAATTGGGGCTGATTACGTTTGATCTACTGCTCCAAATTAATAGTAACCCAAGAGTTTTACGTGCACGGAAGAAAATAACTATGACACACACAAAGCAAATTCTTGTTAATTACAGGAAGTACAGCAGTTTATATAGACATCAAAGAGGCATGTGGCATTGTTACATTGGCTGAAATATGAAAATAAGACAAGAGATAACACTTGGTATCTGCCCATTGTGCATTGTATTACTAACTTTGGTATGTGAACTATGTAACTATCTAACTACAGGCGCCATCTTGTAATGGAGTTCCCTAACAGCAGAAAAAGCATATATGATGTAGCAAGGTGGCGTGTTCTCTTGGGTAGGATGGAACCTTTATGCTCTGGAGAAGATAAGGTTGTTGTCTGAGAGCTAAAGTATGTGGGAGCTTTCTTAGCTGAATTCAAAGAATGTAGTCCACATTTCTATCAGTCCCTCCTTGGACCTCATTCTTTCCCTAACGAAAGCCTAGCACATCTGTCCCCATGCTTCAAATCCTCTTCGCCAGCTTCCATGACAACCTAGTGTAGTGTATAGACTCCCATGACACTGGACTTAGCCTGGGAAAGTCAGATGTCAGTCCCTATCGCCGATGATCTCCTGGTGGCGTCATAAGCAGGGGATGACCAACAGAACAGAGTGGACCTTGTCCCCCATCCTCATGGAGGACTCCCATCCTTATGGATGTCTCCCACGAGCATCTCTGGGGTAGCCTGGGGGACTTTGAACAAAAACCTCCTAATGCAGGGGATGACACAAAAAACTATTAACACAAATAGCAAAATTAAAGATAAAATTTAGGAATAGGAAGTAAGTCCTTTTAGGACATTCATGACTTGGTCATTGATTAGTGTGAACATAAGAACTATCAATACAGGGAGTCTTTGGGCTATACTGGGTCACTGGGCTAGAAGTATCAGACTGTAACAACTTTGTTCTTCCTTTTGCACACCTCTTCCCCAGCCTAGAAATCTGATTTTACTATCACAATAAGAATCCATATTATTTTAGTCAGGATCAGCAGTCACACAAGGGGGAACAAGAAACATCCTTTCAAGTCTCCCAACTCAATGCTTTCTTGAAATGACTCAAATTATGCTTTCCTTCAAGCTTCGCTGATGTGCTTGTGGTCAAGAACACTTGGAATGGACCCTAAAACCAGGATTTGAGGACAGGACTTTTCTAATGTGTCTTTTTACCACCACCCAAAATCCAGACACAAGTGGTGGGTTTCTAGTGCTTCATCAACATCTGGAAGTGAAGCAAAAAAATCTATCAGCAGCAAGTATGTTGCATCTGGGTGTGGCATCCTGACTGATATACGCTTGATTCATCTTCACAAAGTTCAGTCTCTCCACATTTTGGGTGGAAAGGGGAGTTCTCCTTGGGGTAACTATGCCCCCAGCCTTACTAAACACCCACTATGATGCCACACTACTGGCCAGGCAGAAAAGCTTGTCCAGGACAAACTCGACCGGTTGCGGCGACAAATCAAGTTTGCCTGCCCAGTAGTCCAGTGGATCTTCTATAAGGGATGGCAGGGTTCAGTCCAAGTATGCCACAACCTGCAGTGCTCATTAGAGACTATAGACTTACGTTTATGCTGATGGAGCTAGTACTGCTTCTGCCCTCCTCCCGTGAGCGCAGAGGGCCCCACCAGTCAGACCTTTTTGAGGATGGGAGATGGTGCATATAGGCAGCGGCCAACTGACTACATAAGATGTCTCGATATTAGTTCAGTTTATCCTCCCTCTTAGCGGGTGTATAAAGGGGTCTAACATGGTGAGGGTCTAACATGGAAGAGATCCAGTTGTCATTCCTCTGCCGAATTCTGACAATTTGGCTGTCACTACGCAAGCATACGAGCATGCATTGGGCCTTTTGCCCAAGGGACTCGAAGGGAGTCCCTGCCTTCATGTCCACTGCATACTGCCACTATGTCTCGGGGTCATCTGCCTGGTCTTACTCATCGCCCTCTACCTCCTCCTGCTCCTCATCTCCTGTTACTTGTTCATAAAAGCAACCCATTTCTGTATACATTGCTTGAGCTTGAATGTCCTCCTCCAGTTCAGCCCCCACAAAGCCAAGGTGGCCATGAGATGTAGGTGCCACGTCTCCTGTCCCCTGGCCAGACAGATTTAGCAACATCTGTTCCAGAACATATAGCAGTGGAATGATGTTGTTCATCCTGGAGTCCTGGCGACTGAAAAATAAAGTTGCCTCCTCAAGGGGACTGAGCAAACGACAGATGTCATGCATGAGCTGCCACTGGCTAACGTCAAAGTTACACAGGGGAGTGCTCCTGTCTGCCTGCATCATCAAGAAATCATTTATAGCCTTCCTCTGTTCATATAGTCAGTCCAACATGTGGATGGTGGAGTTCCAACCGGTGGAAACGACACATATCAGGCGATGTTGGGAAATTCCATTGTGCCTTTGCAGCTGAAGAAGGGTGTTCTTTGCAGTGTAAGAGTGGCTGAAGTGCATGCACAGTTTCCTGGCCATTTTCAGGATGTCTTGCAGATGGGTAGAAGACTTCAGGAACCACTTTACAACCAGATTAACCACATGTGCAATGCGGGTTGCAGGGTCAGCCCTCCTTGACACAGCACCGATACAATGGTCTTCCTGTTGTCAGTGACGATTGTTCCGATCTTAAGTTGGCGAGGAGACAGCCTTTGATTTCTTGATGGAGGAAATGGAGCAGTTGTTCCCCTGTGTGACTCCTTTTGCCCAGGCAAACTAGGAACAGAACAGAGTGACAACGCTGTGCCCTGCACATGTGGCGTGCTGCAGGATCATTCCGAATTGTTCCTGCAGTGGCGGCTAAGAAAAAGGTGGAGGATGAGGAGGCAGAGGAGGACATTGGTGCAGGACCCACAGCTTGAGACTTTGGAACCGGCTGTGCCATCACCTTCCCAAGTTGCTGGTGTGGCTGGCCAGGAACCACATTTACCCAGTGGGCCGTAAAGAACATATATTGCCCATGACCATTGTTATAGCTCCACACGTTCAACATACGGTATGTGTGCAGGGCTGGTACTGCCTTTTTGGAGAAATGATAATGGCTTTGAACTCTCCACCTTGGCTCGGCACAAGCCATCTGTTTTCTGAAAGGTGCAGAGTCCACCACATGGAAAGGGAGAGACTGTAGTACAGCAACTTGGCCAGGAGCACATTCAGCTTCTGGGCTGTAGGATGAGTGCACGCATACTGTTATCTATTTGCAATCGCCTCTGTGATCGATTCCTGATGAAATGAGTGATGAGAAGGAGGAGCAGGAACATCAGGACCGGAAGATGATGGGAAGGAAACACAGCTCCCTTCTGCTGAGGTAGTGGATCGTTGACTTGCGGAAGAGGAGTGTGGGCCACTGGGTGATGCATCTGTTGCTGCCCCAGGATGTACCACTACATTAGAACCATGGTTTTCCCAGGCCACATTATGGTGACGCTGCATGTGTTGACGCAGGGCCGCGGTGCAAACATTAGCCCCCTGGCCACGCTTCAACTGTTGCCCACAGATTCTACAAATGGCCATCCTGACATCCTCCGGCAGCTTGATGAAAAGCTATACTGTAAAGTATGGAATTTTCCCCCCACCACTCCATGCTGACTGCCTGCTACCGCTACCTTCGTGAACCCATGCCTTGCTACTTCTTTCTGGACAGGTAGGCTCCTGTGCAGCAGGTGGTCTACCGTGGGCACGTTTGGCTCCCGACCTCCCACTGCTGCCACCCTGCTGACTCACGGCCACCCTACCACCCTGTTGGCTCAGCTGCAGCCTCACATGCAAGCTGCAATCCTCTTTTACTTCTTGAGCAGAAGGAAAATAAAATGAAAGAGGCAGTTTCAGGATAGGTGTGGGCACAGAGATTGTTCCCAGGCCATGCTAACAAGTCGGTGGTGTCAGAGGAACCAACAGACTCCAGGCTGGAAGTCTGATGTCACTTGCGACAAAGTCTGAGTGAACCATTCAAGGACTACTGCGTTAATGGTCAAGACATGACCACTAGATAACACAGGCAGCTCAGGCCTGTCACTGCGGCTACTGCTGACACAACCCCCTGCTTCTTCTGCTGCTACTTCTGCCTTCTCCAGAAACATTTTGCCAACTGCCAGTTCCCTTAGAAGGGCCTGTCACCTGTATGTTCAATGTACTGTAAATTAAAATAAACTACAATGGGAAAAGGGCAATATTATCAGGCCACAAATTCATCCCAAAAGCAATGATGAATGGACATATTTTATATATCTAAAATAAACACACTCCAAAACTGGTTGTATCAGACTGCAAATTCACCCCAAAAGCAAGGATTAATAAAAGTACTTTTATATATGAAATAAACACACCCCAAAGCTGGTTGTATCAGACTGAAAATTCACCCCAAAAGCAATGATGAGTGGACGTACTTTTAAATATTTAAAATAAATACACTCTAAAATTGGTTGTATCAGACAGAACTTTTAACCCAATAATAGATGCTAGGATAACTGCAATTGCTGTTTAAAACAACATAAAATCTGTAGTAATAGATCACTTTTAGTAACCCCAATTAGTGCAGCAAGGTGTAATAGAATAGCTCCTATTACCCAGGCTTTACACTCTCCTATTGATCCCTGCTCTCTCCCTACCATGTGTATTTTCTAAACACTGTCCCTAGTGCCTGCAACTTCTCTCCCTGCACTAAGTTCACTGTAAAATTGTGAATACTGGGCAATGTAGAGGCTTCACAGGGGCTGTGACTTCACAGGGGCTGGCTATCTGCTGACTGGGTGTCTGCATGGCATTGTGGGTGCTCCCTCATTCCCTGGCTTCTTACTTTCACTTTGTAACACGTGTAGCAGCCATTTCAGATAAAAATTTGATTTGTCAACTTCGATTCGTTCATCTCTACTTAGAACAATAACCAGAAGGGGCCTAGCTATATACTGAAATGAATAAAATGCTCACATGGACCTATAATAGTATAATTTCAATTCTGTATCATATGTGGCTCATGAATAGTCAGTGTATCCAAATGCCTGCATCTGCTTGTGTGATCTCCTTAGCAGACAGAAGTGGTTGTGAAAGCGCCCACATGTGCGTTGTGCACGCTGAAGAGACACCGCTGGGATCGCGGCTGAGGGTGACTGCTGGTAACTCCCTTAGGCAGGTCGGCACTTTCACAGGAGATGGTAAGGCGCACAAGAGCAAACCATAAAACAATCCTTGTTGATTAATTTCCTGGGTGAGAACAGAAGCACTAAATGAGACTGCGTTATTTTGTATATTATGACTTTCTTGCAGCATCACAACCACTTCTGTCTGCTAAGGAGATCACACAAGCAGATGCAGACAGTTGGATACACTGACTGTTCATGAGTCACATATGTAAAGTAGAACTGGCTTAGTTGCCATAACAACCAATCAGATTCCACCTTCCATATACAAAGTAGCTGAGGGTTTACATCTTAGAGTGATGATAACAGGAAATTCTAAACCAAAATCTGTGTTGATGCATCTCCAAGAACTTCAAGTGTTGGTATGATTGCAGGGGTTAAATAATCACATTGTAGGTAGAAAAATTGTCCTTTTACAATAGAGAAAGCATTTTTCGGAATCTGCATATTTTAACGCACAAAATGCATGAGGTCCAAATCTGTTAGTGGTGCCGATACTGCATTATTTACAACTTTAATTGTCAGTAGCAATGTCGTCAGTGTGTTAGTGGAAAGGGAAGGACATTGTATTGAGCCTTCTGTCTCTACATTCAAATAAAACAGAGTTGCAAACTGTACCATGTGTGAATGTGTACTTTCATGTCCAAATATGTCTGGGATACTGAAAGGTTCCAAACCAAAGACACAGAACCAGAATGTAGGTAGTAGCAGCACCAGCTATCTGGCCAGAAGTAGCAGTAGTAGGCCGCAGTTGCCTGAGGAGAAAGCGGATTACATTATGGATTGGATGGCTCACTCCTTCTCTCAGTTGCAGCACAATTATGTGGAGCAGATTTATGAGTCTAACAGCAATCAGTGGAGCCACAGCATTCCTCCTTCTCCTTCTTGCAGCCCCAGAGAAGGCTTTCAGTGGAGTCCTCTCAGTCTTTACTGCCGCTTCCTAGTGGGGTGCCTTCCTTTTTCCTAAGTAGTGGCATGGAGAGTCAAAGAGCCCCCCATGATATTTCACAGTGTTGTTAAAGTGACAGGGAGGGTGAGTACTCCAATGACAATTGTGTGTTGGACAGGACCGGGAGCCGGATCAGGGTGCTAAGAAGGAGGAGGAGGCAACATCAGAGCAAGAGAATTATGGCAGCAGTAGCAATAAAGAGCAAAGGTGACATACTTCCTGAAGAACATCCAGAGTCATGTCTGCTTTGGGGTCTGGTGTGCCACTAACACTGAGGGTGCATTAGGACCGCAAGTCTCCCACAATTTCTCTCTACGCTGCTGGAAGACAGAAGTATTGCCCTGTGCAAGCTCTGCAAGAACAAGATGTTGGCAGGCAAACACAAACATAGTCACCACAGCTCATTTGAACCACATGAAGTGGCATCACTCCATCCCATGGGCAAACCAAGATGCCAACCAGCGGCAGCCAGATGGCATACGCAAACAGTATAGTTTCTTTCACATCTTAGTCCTTGCTTTTTGCTTCTTCCACTTAGACTCCTGCTCTACTCCACCGTCCGCCATCAATAATGAAATGCGTGGCTAGGAAACAATTTATCTGGTGTACAAGA
The DNA here is from genome assembly GCF_014858855.1 of Bufo gargarizans. NCBI lineage: Eukaryota > Metazoa > Chordata > Amphibia > Anura > Bufonidae > Bufo > Bufo gargarizans. Next base: position 18,274,558 of record NC_058080.1, read on the forward strand.
TTAATTACCACTTGGCCAAGTTGCTGGCAGTACAGTCACTGCTGTACCATTTAATCAAGTTTACTACCTCTCTGGAAGTCACCTCAGCGCTATTATCTCTCTCAAAAAGACATTCTTTCCTTGTTCTCCCACATGGCAGACAATATGGGCTACTTCCTGCATTCTCAATGTACGGCAAGGTTCACGCCACTGTGGACACCTGGAGGAGCTGTTATGGGCAGGGATAGTATGTCTTTCATGACCTACTGGGTCAATGTTTTTTTCTGCAGTGGTGTGGCAGCACCCTGGCAACATGGTCAGGTCCTTTTGTCCCCTCACGATTGTGTCAGTCTGGATCCCACACCAGGAACATTCTTCTTCTTCACTTCTTCCTCCATGGTCACACTCCCTTTCTTATCAGCAGCAGGGCACAATGTCACTCCCACTTAGCCTAGGGAAGAGTAGTCACACTGGCGAACAGTTACTAAAGTGCATCAAGCAGTAAACATACCATTGGCTGTTACCCCTCCAACTCCAACTGGACAAGGTGGTCGGCGACAATGGGCGCAACATGCTGGCCGCCCTAAACACATGCTCCCTGTATGGCACACGTCATTAACTTTGTCATGCAACACTTTTCAAATAAGTACACTGGCATGCACAGAGTGCTGGCAAATAGAGATGAGCACATTTCTCAAAAATTTGATTCGGCCGATTCCCCGAATTAAAAAAATACATTTGGTTCAATCTGAATTTATTTGTGGCAAATTGTGTTTAAAAAACAGCTATTTTCTGGCTGCAGAGAGCCTTTATAGTAGTGTAGAACACCGTGCCTTGAAGTAACACGCATAGGGAGTCTGCTATGGTAGTGAAATAATACTGTGAATCAGTTTGACATGAAGATGACAGGCGTCACTCTTAGACTCACTGCACACTCCTTTTACACAGTCGGCAACTGATCCCACATAGATGTCTACAGAATCTGTTCTATTAAACGCTTATACAAGTAGAGCCCCCCCCCCCCCCCCGACAGAGTGGAGAGGGTGTCAGCAGTAAGTTTGTGTTCACGTCACTGATTATTTTGCCCTTCATCTGATCCGTCAGAACAATAACCCCCAAAAACCAGATCCTGTCTGTGGAGCATCCACCTTTACTCGGTCAGCATTTGGTCAGTAATCCATCAGTATTGCTAAAGCCCAAAAAAAGTGGAGTGGATCCAAAACAGAGATGACATGTGACTGGAATATTTGCTTGTCTTCTGTGTTTTGTACCCACTCCTGCTTTTGGCTACCAAATCATAAGCCAATTCTGATGCAACATATGAGCCATGTCATGCAGGCCTTACAGCTGTTACATAGACAGTATCCATTGTGCTTCTCATTTGTCCTTCCTTCTGATAGATCAGAAGAAGGATCAATTAAAGGATGATGTTAGCCAGGCCGAAAGGGGGGGGGGAGGGTGGGAACAACATAAGAAGTCCACAGAGTGGCCCTATGACATAGTGGTGAGGTGGAAGCACCATGAGGAAACCACATAGTGGCCCAATTGCAGAGTCTGGAAATGGCAGCCATCAGGAGGAAGCCACAGAGTAGCCCAATGACAGTGTGGAGGTGGCAGCAGAATCAGGAGGCCACAGAGTAACACAATGACAGAGTGTGGAAGTGGTGGCAGTAGCAGCACCAGGAAGAGGCCGCAGGGTGGCACAATGACAGTGTGGAGGTGGCAGCATCAGGAGGAGGCCACAGGGTGGCACAATGACAGAATGTGGAGGTGGCGAAAGCAGCATCAGGAGGAGGCCACAGGGTAGAAAATGACAGTGTGGAGGTGGCAGCAGCAGCATCAAGAGGAGGCCACAGGGTGGCACAATGACAGAATGTGGAGGTGGCAGCACCATCATCAGGAGGAGGCCACAGGGTGGCACAATGACAGTGTGGAGGTGGCAGCGGAATCAGGAGGCCACAGAGTGGCACAATGACAGAGTGTGGAAGTGGTGGCAGCAGCAGCATCAGGAGGAGGCCACAGAGTGGAAAATGACAGTGTGGAGGTGGCAGCAGCAGCATCAGGAGGATGCCACAGGGTGGCACAATGACAGAATGTGGAGGTGGCAGCACCATCATCAGGAGGAGGCCACAGGGTGGCACAATGACAGTGTGGAGGTGGCAGCGGAATCAGGAGGCCACAGAGTGGCACAATGACAGATTGTGGAAGTGGTGGCAGCAGCAGCATCAGGAAGAGGCCGCAGGGTGGCACAATGACATGGTGGAGGTGGCAGCAGCAGCATCAGGAGGAGGCCACAGGGTCGCACAATGACAGTGTGGAGGTGGTGGCAGCAGCAGCATCAGGAAGAGGCCACAGGGTGGCAAAATGGCAGTGTAGAGATGGCAGAAGCAGCAGCAGCATGAGGAGACCACAGAGTGGAATAATGACAGTGTGGAGGTGGCAGCAGCATCTTCAAGAGGAGGCCACAGTGTGGCACAATGGCAGAGTGTGGAGGTGGCAGCAGCATCATCAGTAGTGATGAGCGGCAGGGGTCATATTCAAATTCGCAATATTTTGCAAATATTTTTTAGAATATTCGTCGACTATTCGAAAATTCACGTTTTTTTTACTCAAAAAATTGGCAAGGTAATAATTGTGTAATATGCGAATTTTAGGAATTCGAATATTTGGATTAGAATTTTTATTGTGAATTTTTCAACTTACAACTATTAGACAAAGAATATTATAGCACTATATTAGCTAAATTGCTGTATATTCGATTTTTTTCGAATATTCGCTATATTGCTATAACTTAGTTTTTTCGAATATTCGTAATATTCTAAAACAAGAATATATAGCAATATAGCGAATATTCGAAAAAAAAACGAATATACAGCAATTTAGCTAATATAGTGCTATAATCTTCTTTGTCTAATAGTTGTAATTTTTTTCTCATCTGAAGTTCAGATTGGAAAAAAAATACAACTATAAAAAAAAAGATTATAGCACTATATTAGCTAAATTGCTCTATATTCGTTTTTTTTAAGATTCGCTATATTGCTATAACTTTGTTTTTTCGAATATTCGTAATATTCTAAAACAAGAATATATAGCAATATAGCGAATATTCGAAAAAACTAATATAGAGCAAAATTCGCTACTAACACTACTACTCCTAAAGTCAAGTATATTGCAGGCTTCTTATTGGCCCCCAAGTTAGAAGCAGGGAGGGAGCATGTGTACTGATAAAAAAAAAAAAAAAAAAAAAATTGTGAATATTCAAAATTACGAATATTTATAACTATATTCGAAATATTCGCAAATTTTCGAAGTACCTATATTCAGGATAAAAATTCGAAATTTGAATATTCGTGATCAACACTAATCATCAGTAGGCCGCAGAGTGGCAAGGTGATATAGTGTTGAGGTATCAGTAGCATCAGGAGACCACAGAGTGGCAAGATGACATAGTGTGGAGGTTGCAAAAGCATCAGGAGACCATAGAGTGGTAAGGTTACACAGTGTGGAGGTGCCAGTAGCATCAGGAGACCATAGAGTGGTAAGGTAACATAGTGTGGAGGTGGCAGCGATTCCATTTGTCCAGGCAAATAAGTTGCAGAACAGTGTGACACCGGAAAGGGCTGCAATTTTCTCACTTCACCACACAACGTCAAATGCTTTTTTTGTGCCACTAATACTTGCCAAAAAGGGCTTTAGAACATATAACTGCACTGCTGAAAGGCAAATAAATATTTTTTGCGACTAATACACACCAGAAAGGGCTTTGGAAAATATAACTGCACTGCTGAATGGCAAATAATATATATTTTTGCCACTAATACACACCATAAAGGGCTTTAGAACATATAACTGCACCACTGAATGGCAAATAATATATATTTTTGTGCCACTAATACACGCCAAAAAGGGCTTTAGAACATATAATAACTGCATTGCTGAATTGCAAATAATATAGAATTTTTTGCCACTAATACATGCCAAAAAAGGCTTTAGAACATATAACTGCACCGTTAAACGGCAAATATATATATTTGTGCCACTAATACACACTAAAAAGGGCTATAGAAAATATAACTGCACCGCTGAATGGCAAATATATATTTTTTGCCACTAATACACACCAAAAAGGGCTTTAGAAAATATAACTGCACCCTGAACGGCAAATATACATATTTTTGCCAGTAATACACATCAAACAGGGCTGTAATTTTCTCACTTTACAACACAACGTCAAATACTTTTTTTGCACCACTAATACACGCCAAAAAGAGCTTTAGAACATATAACTTCACCGTTGAAAAGCAAATAATATATCTTTTTTTGCCACTAATACGTGCCAAAAAGGGCTTTAGAACATATAACTGCACTGTTGAACTGGCAAATAAATATTTTTTGCCACTAATACACACCAAAAAGGGCTTTAGAACTTATAACTGCACCGCTGAATGGCAAAAAAATAAATAAATGTTTCCACTAATACATGCCAAAAAGGGTTTTAGAACATATAAATGCAACACTGAATGGCAAATAATATATATTTTTGTGCCACTAATAAACGTCAAAAAGGGCTTTAGAACATATAATAACTGCACCGCTGAACGGCAAATATATATATTTTTCCACTAATACACACAAAAAAGGGCTGTAATTTTCTGACTTCACCACACATCAAATACTTTTTTTGTGCCACTATAATATATATAATTTTGCCACTAATACACGCCAAAAAGGGCTTTTCTCACTTCACCACACAACCGCTAACAAGCCCTTTTTTCCCACTAATACAGTCCTGATCAAAAATTTGCCTGCTTATTGAAGTCAATGGTGGTTCGCCCGGTTCGCCCGGTTCGCCCGTTCGCAAACATTTGCAGAAATTTGCGTTCGCCGTTCGCGAACGGAAAATTTTATGTTCGCGACATCTCTAGTTATATGTTCTCAAGCATTTTTTGGCTTGTACAGTCCTGATCAAAAGTTTAAGCCCACTTGAAAAATGACAAAAAATCATATTTAGCATGGCTGGATCTTAACAAGGTTCCAAGTAGAGCTTCAACATGCAACAAGAAGAAATGGGAGTGAGACAAAACATTTTTTGAACATTCAATTTCATGAAAACAACGAATAAACTGAAACAGGCTGTTTTTCAGCTGATCAAAAGTTTAGGACCACATGCCTTTAAAAGGCCAAATCTGTGCAAAAATGTGGATTCATTGTCATTTTCTGTCAGGTAGTCACACATTGTGATGGCAAAGGCAAAAAAACTCTCCCTTTTTGAACGTGGTCGGGTTGTTGAACTGCATAAGCAGGGTCTCTCACAGAGCGCCATTGCTGCTGAGGTGGGACACAGTAAGACAGTGATTTGGAATTTCTTAAATGATCCTGAGGGTTATGGAACAAAAAAGCCCCCAAAAAATTTCATCAGCACTGAACCGGAGGATCCAATTGGCTGTCCGTCAAGACACTGGACGATCCTCGACCCAAATTAAGGCCCTTACTGGTGCTGACTGCAGCCCCATAACCATCAGACGGCATCTGAGACTGAAGAGCTTCAAAAACAAAAAACGTCTCCTTGAACGCCACAGAACTGCTCGTTTGTACTGCAAGAAAGCACCAAACATGGGACATTCAAAGGTGGAAGAAAGTTTTATTCTCTGATGAGAAAAAATGGAACCTTGGTGGTCCTGATGGTTTCCAACGTTACTGTCATGACAAGCAGATCCCACCTGAGATGTTTTCTACGCGCCGCAGTGGAGGGGGCGCCATAATGGTCTGGGGTGCTTTTTCCTTCAGTGGAACAATGGAGCTTCAGGAAGTGCTGGGCAGACAAACAGCCTCTAGCTATGTCCAGATGTTGCAGAGAGCATTCCTCATGACTAAGGGCCCTCATCTGTGTGGTAACGACTGGGTTTTTCAACAGGACAACACGACTGTACACAATGCCCGCAGGACAAGGGACTTCTTCCAGGAGAATAACATCACTCTTTTGGCCCATCCTGCGTGTTTCCCTGATCTAAATCCAATTGAGAACCTCTGGGGATGGATGGCAAGGGAAGTTTACAAAAATGGACAACATTTCCAGACCCCATTCACCTCATGGAAACGCTTGCATCAAGCCAAAAACAATTTTTTGAAGTGATAAACAATAATGGTGGAGCTACTCATTACTGAGTTCATGTTTGAAAGTTGGATTTCTGTTTTGGGGGGTTTAGTTATTTTTTTTTTGGAGGTGAGGTACTTTTGATCAGCTGAAAAACAGCAGGTTTCAGTTTATTCGTTGTTTTCATTAAATTGAATGCTCACTCCCATGTTGAAGCTCTACTTGGAACCTTGTTAAGATCCAGCCATGCTAAATATGATTTTTTGTCATTTTTCAAGTGGGCTTAAACTTTTGATCAGGACTGTACAAGCCAAAAAATGCTTGAGAACATATAACTAGAGATGTCGCGAACATAAAATTTTCCGTTCGCGAACGGCGAACGCAAATTTCTGCAAATGTTTGCGAACGGGCGAACCGGGCGAACCACCATTGACTTCAATAAGCAGGCAAATTTTAAAACCCACAGGGACTCTTTCTAGCCACAGTAGTGATGGAAAAGTTATTTCAAGGGGACTAACACCTGGACTGTGGCATGCCGGAGGGGGATCCATGGCAAAACTCCAATGGAAAATTACATAGTTGACGCAGAGTTGGATTCTAATCTATAAAGGGCATAAATCACCTAACAAGTGTGTGTATACGATCAGGTATGATGTTGTATCGATCAGGTCGTGTAAGGGTTACGCCCGCTTCACAGACATTGACAGACCAAACTCCCCTTTTAATGCATCGCAAACAACCGCAAATAGTCCATTTGCCCAACAGCAAACTTCCCATTTGCACAAGGTCGGATACCAAGCTAGCCATGTCCCGTTGATGTCATTGAAGGTTGCTTCCTCCACCCAGCCACGTACAACACCAAGGCTCCCCGAAAGGTGAATTGAATAGATTTTTCGAATGGGGAGATGGTTAAACAAACGCTGGCTCCCTCCCCTTTATTTGAATCCTTGCCACGGTCACTGCGTCTGCGCCGTGCAATTTACTGTCAGACCCGATATGAGTGGTATTTTCTGTAGTACTATTCTCATCAGTTTAATCCCTGTTACGTGACGTCCCCAATCTGGGGTCCATTTATTAAATTGGTTTTTCGAACGGGGAGAAGGTTAAAAAAAACGCTGGCTCCCTCCCCTTTGTTTGAATCCACGCCACGGTCACTGCGTCTGCGCCGTGCAATTTACTGTCACACCCGATTTGAGTGGTATTTTCTGTAGTACTATTCTCATCAGTTTAATCCCTGTTACGTGACGTCCCCAATCTGAGGTCCATTTATTAAATTGGTTTTTCGAACGGGCAGAAGGTTAAAAAAAACGCTGGCTCCCTCCCCTTTGTTTGAATCCACGCCATGGTCACTGCGTCTGCGCCGTGCAATTTGCTGTCCGATATGAGTGGTATTTTCTGTAGTACTATTCTTATCAGTTTAATCCCTGTTACGTCCCATATCAGGGATTGCCTTTTGTGAAAAAAAATTTAGGCCGGATACCTTCGACTGCCTTCACAGTGACAGACCAAACTCTGATACACCAAACTGAATTGATTTTAGGAACCGGGAGATGGAAAAAGCAGCTTGGTCGGTCCTCTTACTCCCAAGTTGGGGCACTGCGTGTGCATGTGCTGTGACACCCTATATGAGTGGTGTCTTAACTAGTACAATTCCTATCAGTTTATTCCCTGTTACGTCCCCTATCCGGGGACACGTGTCGAATTGATTAATCATTGTCGAATTAATGACATCCTAAAATAATTTTGTTCTGAGCTCTGTACTTGCTTTGTATTGGATTTTTTTAATTGTCTGCATTATTTCTAATAAAAAAATCATAATAAAGTCTCTTAATATGATAGGTGGGATTAAGGCGGCTCGACTGTTCAGTAGAATGGCTGAGGTGCTGAACTGCTGGTTTTGACTCACCCAGTCAAAAAGGGAGGATTTAGAATAAAAAGGTAGCAGGCACACTCATAAATGGGATAAATATAATGGTCTTTATTTAGTTAAAATACTAAAATTGGGTAAATGTGTTAGGAAAAGAGGTGAGTGTGGTGGTCTGGACACTTGGTACAGGTGTCAGATGGGGGGTGGCTGGTATTAGGTGATCTAGGGATGAATCCGTGGGGAACAAGAGGTAGAGCCTTTTGTGGCTGGCTCAAATAAGTGGGATAGCTTTCCCAGTGTTTGTGAAAAAATATAGTGGTGTGAGATAAAAGGATAAAAATAAAAAATAAAAAATGAAAAATAAAAATGAAAAAATGGGATAAAATGGAAAAAATGTGTAGTCTTATATGGTGTAGTTCGTCATCAGGTGGTCCCAAGGTAGCGCTAGAGATAAAAATTTAAAATGATGGAAAGGTACTATACATTAGGTATATATCATAATGTACCATAAGTAGCGCTTAAAATATTGTGGGGTCTTGTATTCCTGGAAAAAATATGTATGGTTCCTGTGGGGGAATTGGTGCTCTGGACCTCGGTGCGGCGTCCCGCACTGTCTTGGGTACAGAGATCACTTACCCGCCACGTGGAGATGTCTTCCTTCAGTGCTCCGGCCAGTTGTTGCTTGCAGTTGGCTTCCTCGGCTGTCGGCGTCCCTCGTGGTCTCTAGGCGCGCGTGCCCTTTTACTTAGGTATATGTTGTCAGCGTGACCTGGTGTTGTTCACGTGATCGGGATCTGCCGGGCCGGTATAGAAAATAGTAAGCGCAGCAAGGGGAGCGCTATTGTTGGTGTCTGTTACCACAGCTCCGTTGGCAAAAATCCTCCGTGCTCCTTAAACGCGTTTCGGGACTATACTTGGTCCCTTCATCAGTAAGTGGAGGACTTGCGGCATCTGACTAGAATTTATTGGCTGGCCCGTTTTGAGTTAATTGATTGATTTAGGGTGCAGTCCATCATTTAGGGTTAATTGGAAAGTGGATTGTTCGTTACTTAATTGAAATGTTTATTTCGTTCTAGAACATCAGGTTTTGGTCATGTGGGACCAGGAATATGGTCAAATAGGAGATATTGAAGTTGATAATCAGGGTAAAAATTGATCTTAGTGATTGGCTAAAGGGTTCGGGTGGGATGTAAGATTGGGATAGGATATGTATTTTTGGAATGGGATGATAATGCTTGGGATAAAGTGTTTGGTTTAGTGAAAATTGGTTGCAAGGTGCTGGCAATCTTGGAGTACAATTGTATCCAGTGTGTATGTTGTATGTGGTATCCTGGTGGGGATGAGACTAATGTATGTATTTTGAGTTTAGTATGGGTATATGTGTGTGCCTGTATTTCTGTGTGTGTATATGTAGTGGATATTGTGGTTGATATTCTTGGGGTATGGATGTGTCTAGTGTGTGTGTTGTATTTAGTGTGGGTATGTGTGTGTATTAGTGTGTCTGTGTGTACGTATATGTGACGGATATTGTGGCACATGGTGGTGTATCCGAATTGATAAGTTGGTCTCAGCTTTCATTTGTACATTTTGTGGGTGATGGGTACATGTTGTTCATTTGTCCCATGTGTATTGAGATGGGGCGTGAGTTCGCTAGTTGCTCCACGTCTGGGTGGCATGCGTGAATCGTACAACACTGGTCCGTAGTAATAGACCCAGCGTTGACTGGACAGGTGCCCCCAGACTGTGGGACAAGGCGTATCGCCAACATTCAATCCACCCATTGGGATATTTATAGTGGTCTTGTATTGGGCTTCTATTAGTGTTGGCCCAGGCGGTCTGTAGTTTGGTATACAGGTCTGGGGTATAAGGGACTGTCATATATTGAGATGGGACAGACTCGCTGGTTGCTCCACATTTGAGTGGCAGGTAGGGGCAGTAAACTACTGATTCGTAGGACAATAGGCCCAGTGTTGATTGGACGGGGGTCCTCGGACCGTGGGGCGGGGGGCGTGATGTCGCATGAATCCACCTATTGGGGTGGGGGGGATGTTTGGTGATTTTTATGTAAGGGGTGTATTGTTAGGTGATATGATTATGTCTACAGACCGGGTGTAGTGTTTCAGAGAAAGCCGAAGATTTCCATTTCAGCGTTTAATCCGTTGGGTGTAATTGAGTCGAATTCAAAGATTCTTCTGGATTCTAGTCTGGACATTTTGTGGATGTGATTTCCGCCCCTCCAATCCTTTGTTACTTTTTCCAATGCTGTGAATATTAGTCCTGTTGGGGTCCTTGTTGTGTACTGATTTGAAATGGTTTGATAGTGTGTGTGTTTCAAGTCCTTTTTTTATGTTTGAGATGTGTTCAGATATTCTTTTTTTTAAAGTTCTTTTTGTGCGGCCTATATAGATTTTTTGACATGGGCATTCTAATGCGTATATAACGTCGGTTGAGCTGCATGTTAAGAATTCCTTTATCTCCTGTTTGTGTGAGTTTTTCTTGGATGTCACATGTGTGGTTTTTTTGGGGAATGATGTTATCCGGCAATTGTTGCATTTTCCACACCTATAAAAGCCTGTAATGTCCATCTATTTTTGGATAGATGGGTCTTTGTTTACAGTCTGTTTGATGGAGGGGGCTACTTTTAGGCCTAAATTTGGGGCCTTTGTAAATGTGATTTGTGGGGTAGTTGGGATGGTGGATCCTATAATTTTGTCTTGTTTGATGTGGTGCCAGTGGTTATTGATGATTTGTTTTATCTTCTTGTATTGTGAGTTGTATGGGAGAATGATTCTGAAGGAGGTATCTTTCTGTGGAGTTTTTTCATTGTTTTGTATGAAGAAATCTTGTCTGTTCATATGCCGTACTTGATTTAATGATGAGTCGATGAGTGCCGCTGGGTAATTTTTATCTATGAATTGTTTTCTCATTTTTTGTGCTTCTTCTTCGAATTGAGTGTCCAGTGTACAATTTCTTTTGACTCTTCGGAACTGTCCCTGTGGTATATTTGTTAGCCAGGACGGTAGGTTGCAGCGATCGAATTGTATGAAGCTGTTCTTACTGGTTGGTTTTTGAAATGTTGTGCAAATGAGTCTATCTTTGTCTGTAGTTATTTGTAGGTCTAAAAATTCAATTTTTGATGTGCTGATAATGGGGGTGAATTTTAAGTTATATTAATTTGAGTTTATCTGTTTCAGGAAGGAGTGTAGGTGTTCCTCACTATTTCGCCACACAAACAGGACGTCGTCTATGTAGCGTTGCCATAGCACCAGGTCCGTCCCCAGTCTCGGCGCGACGGTCTCTCGTTCCCACTGCGCCATGAATAAGTTGGCGTAACTGGGGGCGAACCTGGTGCCCATGGCAGTGCCCTGGACTTGCAAGTAGAATTCTGAGTTCCAGTTGAAATAGTTGTGGTTTAGTATAAATTGGATCCCTTCTGTTATGAAATTGATTTGTTCTGTGGGGAGTTTGGCTTCCTGGGTCAGTTGTTTGTGTATGGCTGCAATGCCCTGTGAGTGATTTATGCATGTGTATAAGGACTGTACGTCCAAGGTACCGATATACCAGTCTGGATCAAATTTTAAATTTTCTATTATATTGATTATTTGGGTTGTGTCCTTAACGTAGGAATTTATGTTTTTGACTCTTGGCTGTAATAGTGTGTCTATGTATTGGGATAAGTTGCTGGTGAGTGATCCAATTCCTGATATAATGGGGCGGCCTGGTGGATTTTCCTTGTTTTTGTGGATTTTAGGTAGGCAGTATAGAACTGGTATTCTTTTTTGTGTGTTTAAAATGTATTTTTGTTCTGTCTCAGATAAGATTTTTTTGTCTAGGCCTTTATTGCAAAATTGGGTTAATTCTGAATAGTATTGTTCTGTGGGGTCACTTTTTAATTTTTTGTAGGTGTTTGTATCTGACAGTTGTTTTATGCATTCTAGATTGTATTTGGTTGTGTCTTGGATCACTATTGCTCCTCCCTTGTCTGCTGGGTGTATTATTATGTCTTTCTCTCTTTGTAATTGTTTTATAGCTTCAATTTCAACACCAGGTCACGCTGACAACATATACCTAAGTAAAAGGGCGCGCGCGCCTAGAGACCACGAGGGACGCCGACAGCCGAGGAAGCCAACTGCAAGCAACAACTGGCCGGAGCACTGAAGGAAGACATCTCCACGTGGCGGGTAAGTGATCTCTGTACCCAAGACAGTGCGGGACGCCGCACCGAGGTCCAGAGCACCAATTCCCCCACAGGAACCATACATATTTTTTCCAGGAATACAAGACCCCACAATATTTTAAGCGCTACTTATGGGACATTATGATATATACTTAATGTATAGTACCTTTCCATCATTTTAAATTTTTATCTCTAGCGCTACCTTGGGACCACCTGATGACGAACTACACCATATAAGACTACACATTTTTTCCATTTTATCCCATTTTTTCATTTTTATTTATATTTTTCATTTTTTATTTTTTATTTTTATCCTTTTATCTCACACCACTATATTTTTTCACAAACACTGGGAAAGCTATCCCACTTATTTGAGCCAGCCACAAAAGGCTCTACCTCTTGTTCCCCACGGATTCATCCCTAGATCACCTAATACCAGCCACCCCCCATCTGACACCTGTACCAAGTGTCCAGACCACCACACTCACCTCTTTTCCTAACACAATTACCCAATTTTAGTATTTTAACTAAATAAAGACCATTATATTTATCCCATTTATGAGTGTGCCTGCTACCTTTTTATTCTAAAATCTCTTAATAGTTTATTTTATGTATTAAAAACCCATACAACTTAAAATAAATAAATAAATAATGTTTTTTCTATGAAAAATTATCCAGCCGATCGCTTTTAGTCTGATCATAATGAAGCAACAGCCTTATCTGGGGTGTGGCAACATTACCAACCAACACACTCATAGAGGTGATGATCGCTTCAATGTGATACGCAAGCCCCTTCACCACAACAAGGTACCGATCACGAAGGGGAATTGATACTTGTATGTGCCTTTTTTTGTTTTGTTTTTGCAGCCATAGTGCAGCACTAGAGGCCAGAAAAATGAGACATGTACACATGCCTGAGAAAAATAGAAATTGTTGCAGCCGCTGATGTTTTCCAGGCAGAAAGGTGACTAAAATATAGCGGCTTGAACGCTAGTTGGTGGTGGAGAATTCACGAAAGTCATCTGGTATGCAGACATTACTTACAGCAGCGTGGGGACCATTTTAAGGCCAAGGCATGTCATCAGGCCTTTTGTTAGTCAAACGTATCCCACACTGTCAGTCCCTTTGGGATCCATGCCTCATTCATCTTAATGAAGGTGAGGTAATCAACACTTTTTTGACCGAGGTGACTTCTTCGTCGTGGTAGGAGGAGGATTACTTTCACCTCTTTCCCTGTTAGATTCCTGTTGTGCTGTGACATCCCCCTTATAAGCTGTGTAAAGCATATTTTTTTGTTTGGTTTTGAACTGTTGCATCCTTTCTGACTTCCGGCAATTTGGTAACATTTCTGCCACTTTCTGTTTATACCGGGGGTCTAGTAGCGTGGCCACCCAGTACAGGTTGTTCTCATTTATCCTTTTTATACGAGGGTCCCTCAACAGACATGACAGCATGAAAGACCCCATTTGCACAAGGTTGGATGCCGAGCTACTCATTTCCTGTACCTCCTCCTCCTCACTGATGTCATTGACGGTCTGTTCTTCCCCCCAGCCACGTACAACACCACGGGTCCCAGATAGGTGACAACAACGAGCACCCTAGGATGCCTGCTGTGGTTGGTCTTCCTCCTCCTCAAAGCCACATTCCTCCTCTGACTCCTCTTCCTCATACTCTTGCAGTGTTGCCGCAGGTCCGGCAAGCGATGATGACAAGGCTGTTTCTGGTGGTGATGGAATAGCCCCTGGGGAGCTGGGGGGATTCAGTTGATGTGCAGCCAGACGCCGCAGCAGAAGAGGAGGAGTAGAGGAGGTGGCAGTAGGCCTGCCTGCAAGTCGTGGCAGTGTCACCAACTCCTCTGCAGAGCCACGCATTCCATGCTTGGCAGCCGTCAGCAGGTTGACCCAATGCACAGTGTAGGTGATATACCTGCCCTGGCCATGCTTTACAGACTAGGTATCAGTGGTCAGATGGACCCTTGCCCCAACACTGTATGCCAGAGATGCCATGACTTCCTTTTTAATCACTGAGTAGAGGTTTGGGATTGCCTTATTAGAAAAATAATTTCGTCCATGTACCTTCTACTGTGGTGTCCCAATAGCGACAATTTTTTTTATAGCCTCAGACTCCACCAGCTGGTATGGTAAAATCTGGCTGGCTAAGAGTTCCGTCAAGCCAGCTATCAGACTCTGGGGGTGACTCTGTGACATTGGCTTCTTACGCTCAAACATTTCCTTTACAGACACCTGGCTGTGGGCAGATGAGATGGAACTGCTGAAGGTGAGAGGCGGAGTGGCGGGTGGTTGAGAGGGGGCAAGGAGGACAGCAGTGGTTGACGTTGCTGAAGATGCTGGACCAGGAGGAGGATGGTGGCTTTGAGCTTGTGTGCTGCTTCTACTCTTCATCATGTGTTGATCCCTTAGGCATTTGTGATATGCGATCATGTGCCTTCGCAAAGCAGTTGTACCTAGGTGGGTGTTGGATTTCCCACGACTCAGTTTCTTTTGGCACAGGCTGCAAATGACATCGCTGTTGTCAGAGGCAGACACACAAAAAAAATGCCACACTGCTGAGCTTTGCAATGACGGCATTCTGGTGGTAGGAAACAGCATGCGTTGATTGGCGTGCTGTCTGGCTGACCCCGGGTGCCAATACATGCTGTCTGACTGTGCTCCTTGCGACGACCTGCTGTCTGACTGTGCCACTAGCTCATTGCGACGACCTCCCCCTGCTTCCAACTCGTCTCCTCCTTCTCTCAGTCTCCCCTTCTGAACTTTCCCCCTCTTCTTCTTCTCTTCGAGCAGGCACCCATGTGGCATCCACGGACACATCGTCATCATCAACCACTTCACTTGTATCTGACACCTCAGCAAAGGAAGCAGCAGCGGGTACAACATCATCATCATCATCATCACACTGTACGTCCATGTGTGTAATGCTGCCTGACTGAGATCCCTGATATCCCTGTTATCTACATCCCCTGGCAATAATGGTTGAGCATCACTAATGAGGGATCAAGTGAAGTGGCTGTGGTGGTAGTGGTGGTGTTGGCGGTGGGTGGGAGAGTGGTAACTTGAGAGCAGGTGACCAAAGCTGAGCTGGAGGAGGATGGTGTGTTGAAGATTGGGTGTCCTGTGTAAGCCAGTCAACTATTTTCTCCAAATTTTTTGGGTTCAGGGTACGTGGCCTCTGAACACTGGGCATTATTCCAGGGCCAGTGGAAATCACAGCACCACGACCACGACGGGCCCTGCGGGGTGGCCTGCCTCTGCCTGTCATTTTTTTTTTTTAGATAAGTGGTACTATGCGTGCAAGGTACTGTGCCGCACTATATAAGTGGTGGGCAGAGGGCACAGTACAGTCTGTGTGGGCCTGACACACACGGGCTTGCAAATGTGATCATATCACAGAAAATGTTTTAAGATATTTTTTTTTATCTGCAAGGTATTTGAGTGAATGACACCCTGTAACGGTATGAGTGGAGGCCTAGCCACTAGCCAGTGGCCACAATACAGTCTGTGTGGGCCTGACACACACGGCCTTGCAATTTGCAAATGTGATTATGTCACAGAAAAATATTAAATAGAATTTTCTTTTATCTGTGAGGTATTTTCTGTCACACCCTGTATGAATGGTGTGCACACAGTGCTGTCTGTGACTGAGCCTGCAGCCTCTCTAACACGGGCAGCCAGGCAGCTGCAATATATATATATATATATATAAAAGCAGACTGATGTACCAGCCCTGAAAAGAGCTTTTTGTGGTGCTGTCAGGACGCTGTCCTTACAGCAGATGAGTCCTTGGACACAGAACACTGCCCGAGCTAACTCTTTCCCTATTGAATCAGCAGCAGCAGCACTGTCCCTCCTCTCACTGAGAATGCAGCTTCCGAATGAATCTAAAATGGATGCTGTCCAGGAGGTGGGAGGGTCTGGGAGGGGGGGTCTGCTGCTGATTGGCTGGAATGTGTCTGCTGACTGAGGTACAGGGTCAAAGTTTACTCAATGATGATGTATAGGGGGCGGACCGAACATCGCATATGTTCGCCCGCAGCGGCAAACGCGAACAAGCTATGTACGCCGGGAACTGTACGCCGGCGAATAGTTCGGGACATCACTACATATAACTGCACCGCACAAGGGCAAATAAGACATAGAAATATTTCCTTGTAATAAATCCTGTTAATGGCCGTATCACGCAGCACTTGCACCCTAATAACAACGGTTTGCTGTATAATCGCAATTTGGATCCGCAGAAAGTGCAGCAAGGTGTAATAGGATTGTTCCCATTACCCAGGCTGTAATCTTCCCTACTGAACCCTGTTCTGCTTCAGTACTGTGGAATGATTCCTCCCTATCCTTTCCCCGAACTTCTATACAGCAAAATTAAAGTTTTAAAGTCTTTTCTTCCACTGTCCCTAGCGCCTGCTGACATCTCTCCCTGCGCTAAGTACACTGGAAAATGGCTGAATCCAAGATGGCTGAGGCTATTTATAGGGCTGTGACATCACAGGGCTGGCTGGCTGCTGATTGGCTGCATGCATGGCATTGTGGGTGATCCCTCGTTCCCAGAGTTCCTTGCTCCATGTCCTAACACGTGCAGCAGCCATTTTAGGATAAAAAATGATTCTTTACCACAAAGCGTGAGGAAATTTAGAATTACTGCAAATTGAATTTTTCCTAAAATTAGGATCGAATTTCATTTTGTCAACTTCGATCTCTACTAGCAATGTCCAGGAGAGTGTATTCGCATTTCAGCCCTTCTTACATGGCAGGGAACTTTCTCTGGACTTGCAGCAACAGAACGGTCTGCCGCTACACAGGTTAACCCATTATGTTCCAACTCGCTGAAATTCAACAATGCACATGGTCAAGCATCTGTACAAGCAGCGGAAAGCTTTGAACGATTTTGTCACGCACCAGACCACGTCAGCAGCAGGGAGAATGTGTTGTTTTGAGGTCAGGAAGTGGTAGCTCAATTGAGAGGGGTGTTAAAGCCTTTCAAAGAGGCCACAAAGTTTGTCAGCATGGACCACTGCAGCATGGACACTTTCATCCCCCTCATATTTATTTTAGAATAGACAATGATGCTCATGTAGCAAGAGACAATGATGGAGGAACAGCTCACACATCTTGCTGACTGCCCTGTAGCTGTTGGGGGCTTATAAGGAGAAACTGTCATGGAGGAGGAGGATGGAAATGAGCAGCTGCCAATTGAAGAGGAGGAGGTGAAATCAGATGTGGAGGAGCAGCAAGAGAATGATGATGACAATCGCACTGGTCAGGCCCACTAATCATCTCAGTGGAGAGCAAAGCCGAAAAAGAACTGCATTCTCTGTCATGCTGGCTAAGATGGCGAGCTGTGTGCTCACTTGTGTATGCTTTTAGACCGTCGCTATTAAATCAAAATGGGAGAATGTTTTACTTCTGCCAAAAGGGAGGACAGATCATGACTTCAGATGGAAAAAAATGACAAATATTCAAATAAAAACTAATATACTGTATAGCACTATATTCAATATATTGCAATATATTCCTTTTTTACCCATGTGTCATGGTCTTACCTTCTTACTGTTCTCCTTCGTTTGACATGTGCTGGCGGCCATCTTGGTTTCTGGGTTTCTTGTAGCCTCCCACCCTGCGGCTTCTCCTTCCCACTGGAAGGAGCTGGATGCCTAGCTCATATATATAGGAGGTCTGTGGCTTCAGTTCCTTGCTTGGTCCTCCTATGTTCACATGCTTCTAAGACTGCTGCTGCTTCTGGTTCCTGATCCTGGCTTCGTCTGACTACCCCGTTGGTTCCTGATCCTGGCTTCGTCTGACTACCCCGTTGGTTCCTGATCCTGGCTTCGTCTGACTACCCTGCTGGTTCCTGATCCAGGCTTCGTCTGACTACCCTTCCGGTTCCTGACCTCTGTCTACGCAAGACCCTGCTTCGGTTTAGCCATCCGTTTGGACTTTTGCTTACAGCTTGGTTTTCAATAAAGCCTTCTTATTTCCACTTATCTCTTGTTGTACGTCTGGTTCATGGTTCCATGACATTAGGACCAAGCCATGAATTTTGACGGTACAGGGCCATCCTCGCTACCTACGCTGGTTGCCAGACTTGATCAGCAGGATCACCTGTTGGGTCGGTTCGCTGTGGCGTTGCAAACCCTGCTTGAACGCACGGCTCATTTCGCTTCCGTTGCCGATGGGTCGGTTGTCGCTCCTGAGCCCGCTCCTACTGCCGCTCCGGTTGTTGCGCCAGAGTCTACCCCGACACCTGTTGCTGCGCCTGCGGTGTCTCGGGGTATGACCGGTTCTGCCCCCCTTCCACAGCGCTTTGGGGGAGAGCCAACTCAGTGCCGAGGTTTCCTTAACCAGGTGGGCATTTATTTCGAGTTGCTGCCATATGCCTTTCCTACTGAGAGATCAAAGGTGGGCTTCTTGATCTCGCTGCTTTCGGACAAGGCCTTGGCCTGGGCCAGCCCTTTATGGGAGAACAACAATCCGGTGGTTGCCGAGTTTTCCGGTTTTGTTGCTTCTCTTCGGAAGGTATTCGATGTGCCGGCTCGTGCTGCCTCTGCTGCGAAGCTCCTTATGTCCATCAGACAGGGTTCACGATCCGTAGCTAAATACGCCATTGAGTTTCGTACCCTGGCAGCAGAGGTGGGCTGGAATAATGAGGCTCTGGTCGCTGCTTTCTCTCATGGTCTCTCGGATGCCTTGAAGGATGAGGTTGCAGCTAAGGACCTACCAGTGGAGCTCGAGTCTCTTATTTCTTTCCTGATTTTGATTGACACCAGACTCAGGGAGAGACCTTCCTTTAAGGAGAGCCTGCGGAGGCCTTCTAACAGATTGGCGCCTACGTTTGCTGTCCCACCCGTGCCTCCCTCTCCTCCCACGCCTCCTGGGGATGACTTGTCTGGGGGTGAACCCATGCAGCTGGGGTTTGCTCGCCTGTCCGAGGGGGAGAGGGTACTCCGGAGACGCGAGGGCCGATGCATGTACTGTGGTCTCGGTGGGCATTTTCGGTTGGCATGTCCGAACCGTCCGGGAAACGCTCGCACCTGAGATCCTGTCGGGGGCAGATCTTGGGTGGAGTCTCCTCGTCCCCGGTTTCCCGTGTTGAC
This sequence comes from Bufo gargarizans, assembly GCF_014858855.1. Lineage (NCBI taxonomy): Eukaryota > Metazoa > Chordata > Amphibia > Anura > Bufonidae > Bufo > Bufo gargarizans. The sequence goes on from NC_058080.1 coordinate 18,293,786, forward strand.
AAACCACTGATCACTGTTGTCCTCTCCTGGGTCGGGGGCTCGGTGACGACCCAGGCGTTGGTGGACTCTGGTGCTGGTGGTTTGTTCATTGATAGTGTGTTCGCTGCCGCCAATTCCATTCCTCTGCAGCCTCGAGGTTCCCCACTGGCTCTTGAGGCGATAGACGGCAGACCCCTTCTGCCGCCACACGTGACTCATGAGACCCTTCCAGTGGGGATAGCCATTGGTGCCGTTCACAGAGAGTCTGTCTGTTTCCAGGTGATTTCGTCTCCACACTACTCGGTGGTCTTGGGGTACCCCTGGCTCCAGAAGCATAATCCGACTTTCGATTGGAGATCGGCCGAGATCCTCTCGTGGTCACCGCAGTGTGGGGCTAGTTGCATCCATGGGCCTGTCAAGTTGCTGTGTACTTCCTCGGACTCTCTGTTGCCTCCTGAATACGAAGAGTACCGGGATGTATTCGATAAGGTGCGCGCGGTTGCCCTACCTCCGCACCGCCCATACGATTGTGCCATAGAGTTACAATCTGGTGCCGTTCCTCCTCGTGGCAAAGTCTATCCACTGTCGGTAGCGGAGAATGAGGCCATGGAGGAGTACGTGAGGGAGGCGCTTTCACGCGAACACATTCGCAAATCCTCGTCCCCGGCAGGGGCTGGATTTTTCTTTGTGAAAAAGAAGGGCGGTGAGTTGAGGCCTTGCATCGATTACAGGGGTCTCAATCGCATCACGATCAAGAACGCTTACCCGATACCCTTGATTTCCGAGCTGTTCGACCGCCTCAAAGGGGCCAAGGTCTTTACCAAACTCGACCTGAGGGCGGCATATAACCTGGTAAGGATCAAGGCGGGCGATGAGTGGAAGACCGCGTTTAACACCAGGACCGGTCATTATGAATCCTTGGTTATGCCCTTTGGGTTGTGCAATGCGCCCGCAGTCTTCCAGGAATTCATCAACGATGTTTTCCGTTACCTGTTGCAGCAGTGTGTGGTGGTCTATTTGGATGACATCTTGGTATATTCTGAATCCATGGAGGCCCACATTATGGATGTCAGACGAGTGTTGCAACGGTTACGAGAGAACAGGCTGTTCGGTAAGCTTGAGAAATGCGAATTTCACCGATCCCAGGTAACCTTCTTAGGTTACATCATTTCCGCTGAGGGGTTCTCCATGGATCCTGAGAAGGTTTTGGCTGTCTTACAGTTGCCCCAGCCCAGTGGTCTCCGTGCCCTGCAGCGCTTTTTGGGCTTCGCCAATTATTATCGGAAGTTCATCAGGGACTTTTCTATGCTAGCCAAGCCTCTCACGGATCTGACCAGGAAGGGCAGTAATTTCCAGGTCTGGCCGCTCGAGACCATCCGAGCTTTTGAGGCTCTAAAGTCCGCCTTTGTGTCGGCTCCGATTCTGTCGCATCCCAACCCTGGGTTGCCCTTTGTCCTCGAGGTGGACGCGTCTGAGACGGGAGTAGGCGCCCTTCTGTCTCAGCGTAGAACACCAGAGGGTCCTCTGCTTCCTTGTGGGTTTTACTCCCGGAAACTGTCTTCCGCGGAGTGCAACTATCAGATTGGTGACAGGGAGTTATTGGCCATCGTGCAGGCCCTTAAAGAATGGAGGCACTTGCTCGAGGGTTCGGTGGTTCCGGTTCTCATCCTGACGGACCACAAGAATCTGACCTACCTTTCTGAGGCTAAGAGATTGACACCACGTCAGGCCAGATGGGCTCTGTTCTTGTCACGTTTTAATTACGTGGTCTCCTACCTACCCGGTTCCAAGAACGTCAGAGCGGATGCCTTATCACGGCAGTACTCCGAGCTGTCCGGGGAGGAGTCGATTCCGACTTCGGTCATACCTCCGAATCAGATCCTGGCCGCCATTCGCACCAGCCTGACCTCTCCCCTGGGTGAGCAGATTTTGGCGGCTCAATCTGGTGCTCCCTCTGGGAGACCCAACGGCAGGTGTTTTGTGCCTGAGGAGTTGTGCACTCGGTTGTTGCGAACCTACCATAACTCCAAGGCCGCGGGGCATCCTGGAAAGAATCAGCTGTCCTGGGCTGTTTCACGTCTGTTCTGGTGGCCTTCTCTACGTTCCGACATCGCCGCATATGTAGCGGCATGCTCCGTTTGTGCCCAGAGTAAGTCCCCTCGGCACCTTCTGTTGGGCCTTTTGCAACCCATAGCCACCGGGGAGCGCCCATGGTCACACCTGGGGATGGATTTCATTGTGGACCTCCCTGCATCCCGAGGCCATACGGTCATTCTCATGATTGTGGATCGGTTTTCCAAAATGTGCCACTGTGTTCCTCTCAAGAAGTTACCCTCTGCACAAGAGTTGGCCACGATTTTCGCCAGGGAGGTCTTCCGGTTGCACGGTTTGCCCAAGGAGATTGTGTCGGATCGGGGAAGTCAGTTTGTGTCCAGGTTCTGGCGCGCCTTTTGCTCCCAGTTGGGGATTCATCTCTCTTTCTCCTCGGCCTACCACCCTCAGTCCAATGGGGCCGCAGAACGATCCAATCAGGCCTTGGAGCAATTCCTTCGTTGCTATGTCTCCGATCACCAAGACAATTGGGTTGACCTCCTGCCTTGGGCTGAGTTTGCCAGGAACACGGCGGTGAACTCTTCCTCTGGGACTTCTCCCTTCATGGCCAATTATGGGTTCCAACCTGCCGTGTTACCGGAGGTATTCTCTCCCCAGGATATTCCGGCTGTGGAGGATCACCTTTCCGTCCTACGTGCTTCTTGGTTACAGATCCCGAGGTCCCTTGAGGTCTCTGCGCAGCGCCAGAGACTCCAGGCTGATCGCAGACGAGCGCCCGCTCCTTCCTACCAGGTCGGAGACCGTGTATGGTTGTCCACCCGCAACCTCAACCTTCGAGTGCCCACTCCCAAGCTGGCGCCTCGCTTTGTTGGTCCCTTCCGAGTGCTTCTCAGGGTAAACCCGGTAGCCTATGCCCTTGCGCTTCCTCCTGGCATGCGGATCTCCAACGTGTTTCATGTCTCCCTGTTGAAGCCATTGGTGTGTAATCGTTTCACTTCCTCGGTTCCTCGGCCCCGTCCGGTCCAAGTGGGCAATCGTGAGGAATATGAGGTGAGCAATATCCTGGACTCACGCCTGGTCCGCGGTCGGTTGCAGTTTTTGGTCCATTGGCGTGGTTATGGTCCAGAGTAGCGTTCCTGGGTTCCCTCCGCAGATGTCCATGCTCCTGCTTTGCTCCGAGCCTTCCACGCACGCTTCCCTCAGAAACCGTTCCTTACTCCGCGGAGGAGGGGCCCTTGAGGGGGAGGTACTGTCATGGTCTTACCTTCTTACTGTTCTCCTTCGTTTGACATGTGCTGGCGGCCATCTTGGTTTCTGGGTTTCTTGTAGCCTCCCACCCTGCGGCTTCTCCTTCCCACTGGGAGGAGCTGGATGCCTAGCTCATATATATAGGAGGTCTGTGGCTTCAGTTCCTTGCTTGGTCCTCCTGTGTTCACATGCTTCTAAGACTGCTGCTGCTTCTGGTTCCTGATCCTGGCTTCGTCTGACTACCCCGTTGGTTCCTGATCCTGGCTTCGTCTGACTACCCCGTTGGTTCCTGATCCTGGCTTCGTCTGACTACCCTGCTGGTTCCTGATCCAGGCTTCGTCTGACTACCTTTCCGGTTCCTGACCTCTGTCTACGCAAGACCCTGCTTCGGTTTAGCCATCCGTTTGGACTTTTGCTTACAGCTTGGTTTTCAATAAAGCCTTCTTATTTCCACTTATCTCTTGTTGTACGTCTGGTTCATGGTTCCATGACACCATGCCTGTATAGATTGCGTAATTTTCACATATTACGCAATCGTTACATTGCCGATTTTTCGAGTAAAAAAAAATAATTACGAATATTCGAAAAACAAATATATAACACTATATTCAAAATATTAGAAAATTCTCGAAGTTGCGATATTCACAATAAATATTAGAAATTTGAATATTCGCGCTCAACACTAATGATGTTATTTACATGGGACTCCATGTTGAAGGCAGCTGGGGGAGGGAGTGATGTTATTTACATGGGACTGAATGTTGAGGGGCTGATGTTGTTTATATGGGATTGCATGTTGGAGTTGGCTGGGGAGGGGGGATATTATTTACATGGGACCGTATGTTAAAGTCAGCTGGGGAGGGAAGTGATGTTATTTACATGGGACTGTATATTGGAGGGGGCTGGAGAGATGGTGTGATGTTATTTACATGGGACTCTACAGTGCAGGGAAATTGTGTTATTTACATGGGACTGTATGTTAGAGGGGCTGAAGGGAGGGGAGTGATGTTATTTACATGGGACTGTATATTGGAGGGGACTGGAGAGATGGTGTAATGTTATTTACATGGGACTCTACAGTGCAGGAAAATAGTGTTATTTACATGGGACTGTATGCTAGAGGGGCTGAAGGGAGGGGAGTGATGTTATTTACATGGGACTGTATTATGGAGGGGGCTGGAGAGATGGTGCATTGTTATTTACATGGGACTGTATGATGGAAGGAGGAATATAACTACAGGGGGCACTGCAGGAGACATTGTAAATACTGGGGGCACTTTAGTGCGAGCATTGTAACAGTTGGGTGTAGAATAAATACGGGGGGGGGGGGGGGGGGAGGGAGGGAATGTAGGGACATTTGAAATCCAGGTGCCATTAGGCTTTCTTATTAATACTGGGGGCTCTATAGGAGGGACTTATAGATCTGCCTTATTTCTACTTATTTCTAGAGAGCTTTATTACAGCTGGGGGAACAATGGGGGGCCTTATTTCTACTGAGAGCTCTGTTAGGGCATTATTAATACTGGAGGGCTCTTCTAATAATGGGGGCACTCTTGGGGAGCATTATCACTGTTGTGGGCTCTGTAGGGGCAGTATTACTAATAAGGGCATTCTAGAAGGGAATCACTATTGGTGGGACTTGGGGGAGCACTATTACTATGGGGGGACTCATTTTTCTTCAGGATAGTATTTGGGGGTATTGGGAAGCAGAGCGAGCAGCAGGATAAGGCGCCATGCAGACGACCTTTGTGTGTTTTGTGGTCTGCGGACCAATTTGAGGAACGGCACGGACAGCCATTGATATAACTGCCGCAAAACGGACAAGAATAGGACAGGTTATATTTTTTGCGGACCACGGAATGGAGCAACGGATGTGGACAGCACACAGAGTGCTGTCCGCATCTTTTGTGGCCCCATTAAAGTGAATGGGTCCGCATCCAAGCCGCAGAAACTGTGGCTTGGATGCAGAGGCCTAACACTGTTTGGACTCCAGGTTTGGGGATGATGACAGAAAAGCGAAGAAGCTAAAATGCCTGTGTGTCACACTCTGCAGAGACGAGGCGAGGCTGAAAGAAGTTGTCTGGACCGAATGGAGAAGATAATGAGAAGATCTACATCAGAGGAGACGTCATCTGCAAGGCCCTGGATGTGAGAGGCATGCGATGCTGTATAGCTTGTACAATAAAATGCAGTGTGCAGGGAGAGGGTCAACTTTTGGGCCATATGCATGGGGGCTTGGGCCCAGGATCCTTTGAGACCCTAGCAACGCCCCTGGGCCTTCCTACACTCTGGCCTGAATCTAGAGCATAACCTGTTTTCTGTCCCCAGGGATTTCTGGGCAGGCATACTGGAAACGTAGTCTAAACTGGCACAGCACGTTGTCTTTCCTCTTATTTGCACAGCCTTCAGTGTCATCTCGGAGAGGTTTTTCAGCCCTGAAGGGGGTGTGGTGACAAATCAGTTTGTTCTTCACCAGTGTAAAAAAAACTTTAGTCTTTCTACCATCACGTTCTGTACGGTCACTGCTGCAGCCTACTATTATGTGCCATAAGGTGCTGCTTCTTCCATCATGCTGCTGCCTGCATGCCAACATGTACTATATGGCTGCTGCCACCACTATTATCGCTACGCATCTGCCACTACTACCACTACCAACAATACTACGACTACTACCCCTAGACAGCTATGCTGTGTGGCCCCCACATTTTCTTTAATCAATTTTGACTTCCACAAGAGTAAGGGCTGTATTACACTGGCCAATGTTCGGCCCGATCATCACTAAAGAACTTTCGTATGAACAATCGTTAGCAATGCTCTGGCTGTACGATACAGTCCTAAAAGTGCTGCTGAGCAAACGCTCATTTAGTGGGCAAAAAAAAAAAAAAATGCTTAAAAGTCATTATTTGCTGTTGGCATATCGTGTCGTCTAATCACGATCTGCTGCAGTCAGTATGAGGACGAGCAATGGCATTAGTGATCACTCCTCCCCATACTGTGGAGGAGATCTCTGCATGTACCATCCACTAAAAAGCAGGCAATTGTCGGGAAGGCGAGCTTCAGTAACGCCAATCGCCTTCAAATTTTTTATGTAATACAGACCTAATGAGGCAATAATTAAAGGGGTTGTCTCATCATAGACAATGGGGGCATCGCTAAGATCTACATATAGAGCTGGTGGCTGGAGGACTCCGGTCCGGCCACCACCAAGCCGGCTTCCCATAGAAGTGAATGGGAGCATACCGCGCATGCGGGGCCCCTGCTCCTATTAATTTCTATGGGGCCGATGGAAATATCCAAAAGTAAAGTATAGTGTCAATTTTGGTGTATCATAAAGACGACACATTAAGAGGAATTGTTTATCATCATACAGGGTATCCATGGCTATGGTGCTCTATTGCTCTTTGTACGGCAATTTTGTTATTTTTTGTACCTAGACTAGACCACAAATTAATGGGCATCCAATATGGCTCTGCCCATAATCGTGTATCAGGGTCAGCCTAGGGCATATCAGGAGGTTCCAAAATACGGGATCGCCCCTATCGGGGCGGCCATTCAGTTTTTAGGCAGGGCTTGAGTAGTAGAGGGCCATATCTAGGGACAGGCCCAAACTAACAAGAAACTACCCTGCCTATATCTCTATGCCCTCAAATCTGCTGTGGAGGTCACACTTAAGGGGACGGTTCGCCATGGAGGTCAGTGTTAAGGGGCGGGGTGCTGTAGAGGTCACTGTTAAGGGGGCGGAGTGTTGTGGAGGTCACATTTTAAGGGAACAGAGCTCTGTAGAGGTCACTGTTATGGGGACGGGTTATTGTGGAAATCACTGTTAACGATACAGGGTACTGTGGAGGTCACTAATAAAGGGGCGGCCGTTGTGAAGGTCACTGTTAAAGGGGAGGGCGCTGTGGATGTTACTGTTAAAGGGTAGCGGATGTATATAGCAGGCTAACATGATGAGCTTGCTGCATAGATCCCAGGTGCCACCTGTGTAATACAGCAGATACCCAATGATGGGTTTAGAAGTGAGGGGCACATGCGCAGTCACTGCTCCGGTAGTAACAGCGGAAACAGCTGTGCAGACCCTTGATTGACAGAGTCAGACAAGATGTGCAGCACATGTCAATCAAAAGGGAGGGAGGAGACTCTGGAGCAGTGGGAGGAGACTCTGGAGCAGTGGGAGGAGACTCTGGAGCAGTGGGAGGAGACCCTCACTTCTCAAGGTTTATGATGAATGAATCATTTCCTACAAATTAACTCTCTCATCTCTAGTCAGGACAGAATAAACCCTGTCACGTACAGATAATTGAATAAAAAGTGCAGCGTATCTAACATTACTTTACAGTGAATGTATTACTCATGCTGGCTGAAATGTACCATACACCGACTGTCAGGAAGGTTATTGTGCCAAGAAGTTGCACATTTTTGTGTAGCAAAAGACTGCAACTTTCTGCCTTTTCTCGGACACGCTCTACACTTTCTGTTAGAAGTACAGTGGTCGGGGTAGAAGTTGTCTGGGCAGGAAAGGGCAGGCATCAGTGGATCTATAAAGCTGGCACAAGTAATGCCTGAAACCTATGCCTGTTCTTAGCTGGTGTATCTTTCAGATTCCGGTGTATGGACCAGCTGAGATATACCAGAAGATAGTGTCCATATTTTCTGTGTTTAGAAGGCCTGGAAATGGAGAACAATAGAGGGCTCATGAAGCAGTAGAACTAGGTTCTGAACAGATCCGGTTGTATTATCTCTAAAATAGCCATGACGGATCCAGCACTAAAACCAAGTCAGTGGGTGAAGGATCAGTTTTCTTTTGTGTCCATGAAAACAGACCCGGCACCATTGACTTACATTGTGTGTCAGGACAGATCCGTGTTGCTCCACATCCCATGATGCACTCAAAATCGCTGCTTGCAGCATTTCTCTTTCTGGCATGGGAACGCAAACAAACGGAACGGAATGCATTGTGGTTCAGTTCAGGTTTGTCCGCATGGACAGTGAATGGGGACAAAACTGAAGCTTTTTCCTCTGGTATTGAGATCCTATGACGGAACTCAATACCAGAAAGGAAAAGCGCAGATGTGAATGTAGCCTAAAAACAGCCGAGTATATGATGTGACTAGTATTAAAAAAAAACATCAGTTTACAGTATTAGGTATTTTACCTGTAACATTTGTGAACTCTCCTTCTGAGCATGGGACGCAGTCATAGCAGCAGATGTGATGTCCTTCCCTGAAAATCTTTCTGGTTCCTGGAGGACAAAGTTCACTACATCGACCTTTTGGGATCTAATAATGTAAGTAATATATGCTGAAAAGTTTTAAGTAAGCAATACTTTTTTTTATTGACTTGGATTCGCAGACTATAGAGTGAGAAAGTAATTTCCTATGTTTGAGTCATATATAGATGTTTTGCTCATTATTAGAGATGAGTGAAGTTTTCTAAATTTCAATTCGGCTGCTTCAACAAAATTTTACAAAAATCTTCGCTCCATGAGGAAATACTTTGTAACCAAGCACATTTTTTTGTAATTAGGGGGTGCAATGACAGGGAGCTGCGATAGCATCCCCCCATCCTTGTACCCCTCAGATGCTGCGGTCATACTATACATGATTGTGGCATCTGAGTGTAATAATACAGTGTAAAATTAACATTAAAAAATAAATAAATCATACTTACAGCCTTCATTTTCTCATGGCGGGCTGGCGGCCGCCATCATACGTCATTACACACGGGATTTCGGCTGAGATCTTCAATCAAGATGGCGCTGGCCAGCCCGTTGCGAGCAATTGGAGGAGGTACAGATGTAGCAGGGTTAGCACTCCAGCATTTAACTCAAATTTCTTAACTCATTGCATTATCTTTAGACAAAAGCCATTGAAAAGCAATTGAAGGTGTTTGCTTACATTAGATAACACAACTCAGAAATCTCATAAAACAGGAGTGTCAACTCTACTCCATCCATAAGTATGATTATTTTGTTTGTTTGTTTTTAAATCGATTCGCCACCACGAAGCACGAGGAAATTTCGGCTTTGCGGTGAATTGCATTTATCCGTTGGATTCGATTCACTCATCTCTACTCATTATACTCTACCATCATCAAAGAGTCCAAAATTCACAGTATTAACATTTTAAGGTTATGCTCATATCTGTAGTGAAAATGCACACCTAGGAGTTTGATCAAGGTTTATGTCACTTTAAGGCCGAATGCACACGGCCGTGAGAGTGGTCCGTGATACGACGGGCTGGATTCCTGTTCAGAGCAGGAGCGTACGGCGTCATTGGTTGCTATGATGCTGTGCGCTTCATGCCGCCGCTGGACTACAGTAATACAATAATGCCATGCGCTCCTGCTCTGAACAGCCCCAAATGGACCCCACTCAATTATTATTGAAGTTCACGCTAACTCCAATTCCCCAGAACCATTATAACCTGCAAAAACACATCAAAGAAAGGTACAAGGCATCCATATCAAAACATGGTTCCCTTTATTTCTTAAACTCCTTACAAGACCTGGTAAAGCCGAAAAGAAGCAGATCTTTAACCCAAATCCCCTAGCCCTAATAGGTTTGAATTCGGAAGTGGAATTGTTTGACTTTGAATAATAGAAAACCTGTCAAGAAGAAGAGAAATGATAATTGCTGTGAACATGTATGGAGTAGAAAAAGAAAGCACACAAGAGGTTAATCCAGGTTTAATGAAGGAGTAGATAAGGGACAAGCTAGAGAGCCATGGAGTGTCCCTGATGAAGGAAATAGCTATTTCTGAAATGCGTTGTTTTGTATGGTCCTTTCAGGCATCTGTAGCTCTAGTAGTGATGCCCCGAAAGAACTCTCATAGAGCTTTTACTATAGTATTTAATAGAGATGAGCTAACCTTTTGAGATTCGGGTTGGTTTAGGGTAGCCAAATTTTTTTAAGTTTGGTTCAGACCCAAATCGATTTTATCCTAACCAAAGTTGCTTGGATTGCCCTGAAAATTTGTATATTACACCCTCTAGTCTTCTAGGAATTTTTAGATTGTTCACGGTTTTTCACAGAGATGTAAAATGATACTCCATGGTTTTTAAAACACGAGCTGAACACTTGTATTGTAAAACACGAGTTGCACACTTATATTGCACCAACATCTAAAATGTACTTAAACGGGTATACCTAGCTTTAACTCCTCACTCACTGAAAGCTTTATCTGCTTAATTATGACTGTATACTGTCCCTAAGATGTAGATTGTTACACCCATCTACCCTCATTCACAGCCTAACACACAATGACATTCTAGTCGTTCTGTAACGGCACCTCCCTGCCTGCTATCCTACTATTTGGCTCATCCAGACTGTCAGCCGGTGAGCCAATCAAGGCATGTCCTCCTCCCTTCCTCTCAGGGTCCTATGAGCATCCCTCTTCTTCCTCCCTGTTGTTATTTCTCTCTGCAGTGTGCAGTAAAATGGGGTTGCATACCGTTTTACTGGATTCATCCAAAGTGAACATGAATACATTTTTGGGAAGTTCGTAATGAACTTGGTTCATTGCAAACTGTTTTGCTCATCTTTAGTTTAGAGTAGTGCCACTGACCAGAACAGACCCCTATTGAATACCTGACTGTATTACTCTGGATTAATACCCCTGCAGAGCAGAATACATCAAGCAGGAGAACAACAATGATTGTCAATTGCAGGAAGGCAATGGAAATAGAGACAATTAGTGTTAAGCGAATCAAAGCATCCAAACTGGAATTTGATCCAAGGTTTAGGAAAATTTTGATTGTCAACAATTCCAAATTTCCCCAGTCGTCTCCATGACAGCACATCCTGAGACTGACTTTCTTCTGATAGGACAGGTAGAATACAGTGAGGTTTAAATTCCCTCCCCTTGCCTCCACCACCAGTGTTTTTCCTGTTCTGCCAGGGAGACCCTCTGGGTTTTCTGGAAGAACCTTTTTTTTCTTTTTTTTACTTAAATTTTTTTTTTTATTTACCAATATTTAGGCTGTAGGTTGGATCCAGAGTCTGGATCTCCCTCCGTCCGTCAAAGCCTGTGCCTGGGACCCATTTGGGGGGTCCCCTGTGAAGCTTCCTGTTGCGGCGGCCCAGGCTGGTTATATGCACAGAGGTATGGGCGGCCGGAGCGATGCTATGATGCGATTCCCTCCGGCCGTCGGGTGGCAACGTCAGACGATGGGGGCATGGCTGAACGTACTGACTTCACGTCCGGCGTCCCGGGCCCTGGCACAGGCTGCATGGGGAAAGATGACTTCTGGCACAAAACACCCTGCTCCCAGATTGGAGAGACAGCAGCAGCAGCTACCAACATAAGCACACCTACCACACTGGGCTCAGGACAGGAGCCTGCCACCATACAGGGAACAGTGAGTAGCCTCCCTTCAGGTCCCTCTTGTACTGTGGCTGACCCTTCTCTCCCTTGTACTTTTTTAGGGAGAAAAGGAGTCATCCTCCTCTGCTAAATTCAAATCTAGAAAATATGGAATGGAATATGCTCTAAACATTTACACATCTTCAGCCTCCCCCAGGCCCCTCTTCCGCTGGTTAATAGAGAAAACGTAACCATGGATAGTGACTCTGACTCTGTGTACCCAGATCAGTTGGATCCTGAGATCTCAAAATCGCTTGACTCAGATGAAGTATAATGAGTATAACATTTTTTATTTAATCTAGATGATATTGAAGAGCTTATCAAAGCAATCAGAGCAATTATTCAAATGGGAATTTCTAGGAAGCCTAAATCAGGACAGGAAGAAATTCTTTGGGGGCTGGGGGAGAGACCCAGATCAGTATTGCCAGTGTCTGATAACGTGCAAAAGTTAATTAACCACTTCACAACAGCCCATTGACTATAAACGTCCTATGGGTTGTTGTTTATCTCTGAAAGGACGTTCTGGAACGTCCATTCAGAGATGGCAGCTGCACGCTAATCGCCAGTGATAGCAGGGCAACCCAGAGAGAAGCCAGGGACCATTTCTCGAGGTCCCTGTCTTCTAGATCGCTGTATATACATCGCTCAACAAGCGCTGTGTATACAGATCAGGAAGCGCTATGCCGCTTCCTTTTCAGGCCTGGTGTTCATGTGATCGGGAGAGTGCAGGAGCTGTCGGGTCTTCTACAGACCTCGATCATCCTTGCACTGAGGCTGTACAGCACTGTATACTGCTGTACAGCCTCTCTGGGGGGGTGTATTTCTCCTGTAACTGGGGCTACTATGTCAGTAAATTAAATGCCCCCCAGAGGTCTTGTGTGACCTTATGGGGGACACAAAGTGTGAAAAAAATTAATAAAAAAAAATTAAGTGTTTTATAGAAAAAAAGTTTCACATGTAAAAAAAAAAAAAAATCCCCAATTAAGTAATTAAAAAAATATTTGGTATTGCCTCGTCCGTGACGGCCGACTCTATAAATATATCACATGATTCACCCAGACTGATAAACACCATTAAAAAAATGATTAAAAACTGTGTCAAAAAAGCCATTTTTGTCACCTTACATCACAAAAAGTGCAACGCCAAGTGATCAAAAAGGCTTATGTCCCACAAAAAAAGTAGCAGAGCAATTGTAAATCATATGTATCCCAAAATAGTACCAATAAAACTGGCACCTTATCCCCTAGTTTCCAAAATGGGGTCACTTTTGGGGAGTTTCTACTGTAATGGTGCATCAGGGGGCCTTCAAATGGGACATGGCATCTAAAAACCAGTTCAGCAAAATCTGCCTTCCAAAAACCATATGACGCTCCTTTTCTTCTGCGCCCTGCCGTGTGCCCTTACATCAGTTTACATCCACATGTGGGGTGTTTCTGTAAACCGCAGAATCAGGGTAATAAATATTAAGTTTTGCTTGGCTGTTAACCCTCGATGTGGTAAGGAAAAAAACCGATTAAAATGGAAAATCTGCCAAAAAAGTGAAATTTCATATCCATTTTCCTTTAATTCTTCTGGAACACCTAAAGGGTTAACAAAGTTTGTAAAATCAGTTTTGAGTAACTTAAGGGGTGTAGTTTCTACAATGGGGTCATTTATGGTCCACTATGTAAGGCCTCTTGCACACGACCATATGCCCTCCGAGACATACGCTCCGTGAGCGGGCCATATGTTCCGGAGCGGCATTGATCATGTGCACGGGAGTACACAGCATCATAGATTACAATGCTAATGTGCATGTCGAGCCGCACGCGGGGCTATTGTCCTGCACTCATAAGATCATATGAGTGCGGGACAATAACACCATGGGGCGGCCCGACGTGCACAGCATTGTTGTAATCTATGATGCTGTGTACTCCCGTGTGCGCGATCAATGCAGCTCCGGGACATATGGCCCGGTCATGGACCGTATGTCTCGGAGGGCATACGGTCGTGTGCAAGAGGCCTAAGCCCCACAAAGTGACTTCATAACTGAACTGGTCCTTAAATAAGTTGTCTTTGGAAATTTTCTTAAACATTTCAATAATTGCTTCAAAAATTCGAAACCTTCTAACGTTCTTAAAAAAAAATGACATTAGCAAAATGATGCCCACATAAAGTAGATATATGGTGAATGTTAATTAATTAATATTTTGTGAGGCATCACTATCTGTCTTAAAAGCAGGAGATTCAAATTTTTTTTGACTGAAATTTACCATTAACATGAAGTACAATGTGTCACGAGAAAACAAGCTCTGAATGGCTTGGATAATTAAAAACGTTTTAAAGTTATTACCACATAAAGTGACACATGTCAGATTTGCATAATTAGGCCTGGTCATGAAGGGGGTAAATGGCCCCGCCTGGAAGTGGTTAAGGCAGAATGGCAGAAACTAGAAAAGGGTTCCTTTATCCCCCGGGGGATTAAAAGACGCTACCCATTTGATGAGAAGGATTGTGTGGATTAGGAAACCATCCCTAAGGTGGACGCACCTGTGGCTAAATTAGCAAAGTGCACAGTACTGCCCTTTGAAGATGCGGCCCAACTAAAAGACCCCATGGACAGGAAAGCGGAAAGCATCTAAAAAGAACCTGGGGGGGGGGGGGTGCAGAGCCTGCATCGTAAAGAGATGGCTGCATAAAACAGAGCTCTGCTAATAAGATCCTCTATAGCACCAGCCTACATTAGCATACAGATGGAGAAATGGTGAAATTCGGGCACCCTAAGCCAGGGGAGCACCCGACCACTACCAAACTTCCAATTTCAAGTGGTAACATGGATAAATTTATCAAAAAAGCGGCCGCAAGCTATGTGGCACAAGGAACAAAGATGGCACCGGCCCACCGCACAAGGTTAGTGAACCCCTGAGCTTAATATATTAAAACTTGCTTTTTAGGGTATAGGATCCCACAAAGGAAATCTCCTCTGAATGGGGAAAATGTGTAGAAACACAGCTGTTGAATACAGTGATATAGTTGTGTGGCGTCCTGCACAACTATATCACTGTATTCAACAGCTGTGTTTCTACACATTTTCCCCATTCAGAGGAGATTTCCTTTGTGGGATCCTATACCCTAAAAAGCAAGTTTTAATATATTCCAACCAAAGGTTGGATGGACATCTACCTAAAGGACTCTTATTACTAAATATTTTGAGGCGATCACAATCTATAGCACTCACTACAGTTCCTGCAGGAGTCTAGCTATCTTTATCTATCCGGATTTTATGATATATTGTTTTAAGTAATATGCATGTTTTATGAATGGTATGTATATGCTATATCTGTAATAAACTGTGAGGTTCATATATAGAGAGAGTGCCCCGTTTTTTTAAATTATATTTACTTTACCAAAGGAAGGGTGATTCCTTTTTACTGAGAGCACCTCCCCCGTAGTTTGCGCCATTCCTGTGCATCACTTCCTTTTGATCAACATTATGATCATGTCTTCTGATCCAGACAGCTCCGTCCCTCCTATCCACAAACATTTAAATAACTATAGCTCCATATCTAATTTCAAGATTAACATGCAAAAATCTCTGGCCATATGCATTGGGATTCCCTGGTCCATTAAGCAACGGCTAATGAAGGACTCCCAATTTGACTGGATGTCCCCTTTCCTAACATAATTAGGGATCAATATCAGCTCCAATATATCTGATTAATTTTCCCTTAACTACACCCCTTTGCTCCAATCTTTTTCCACCATTATAGATAAATTAAACTTCCCTACCCTTTCGTGGTTCAGTCATAAGAACCTACTGACTTTACTGATCTTACCTCGTCTTACATACTTCCAACAGGTCCTGCCAATTCCTGTTCCTAAATCCTACTATGATTTACGTAGAAATAAATTCCGATCATTTATATGAAATGGGAAGAAATCTAGACTTTCATACTCTCTGCTCTCATAACCGGTGAAAGCAGGAGGGATTGCCCTTCCAGACCCAGAAACCTATGGCAGGGCAATGCTCCTTTTCAGAATCGTGGACTGGTTGAGAGTTTGTAAACATAAATCGCGGGTGACTATGGAATAGAAATTGATGGGAAAACCCTTATGTTTGCTACTACTGGGAAACACTAACCCATCACACATTCCCTCATCTCCATATCCAATCATCCGTGCCACCCTTAATGCCTGGAAATAGCTTCAATGAACTTATTGCTCAGTCCCCTTCCCATCCCCCCTCTTTTCATTAAGGGATATCCTGAGAACAGCTCCATCCGTAGTGATAGAGAGCACTACACTTGAGCTGAGATCTACCATAATATCATTTGTTGGCCTTACTGGCTCTATCCTGAGCACTAGTTTTTAATATTTACTCTCAATTTCCTTCTTCCGCTCATTTTTGTCCTGTAATATAACAGGAGGCGACCTCATTCGCCCATCTGTCTGGTTGGAATCGCTGTTTGATGAACCTAATCCCCCTAGAAAGTTAATTTCACAACTTTACCAATAGATTAAGCTCCCCAGCCTTACTTACCAAACCGGTCTTCATCCATTATTGGGAAAAAGATCTGGCTAGAGAGCTCTCCCTTTCTAAACTATCCGACTTATTCCTATCTCCCCACAAGTCATCTCGGCATGTCCGTAGCCAAGAAAATGGATACAAACTTCTGACCAGATGATACAAGACACCGGACAAAACAAGCCTCTTCTCTGGTTTGGCCTCGGACAGATGGTAGAGGTGCCTAAGGGATAGAGGCACCTTCTTCCTCATTTGGTGGGATTGTCCCTTACTCAACAAATGGTGGAGAGTAGAGTTGAGCGAACACCTGGATGTTCGGGTTCGAGAAGTTCGGCCGAACATCCCGGAAATGTTCGGGTTCGGGATCCGAACCCGATCCGAACTTCGTCCCGAACCCGAACCCCATTGAAGTCAATGGGGACCCGAACTTTTCGGCACTAAAAAGGCTGTAAAACAGCCCAGGAAAGAGCTAGAGGGCTGCAAAAGGCAGCAACATGTAGGTAAATCCCCTGCAAACAAATGTGGATAGGGAAATGAATTAAAATAAAAATTAAATAAATAAAAATTAACCAAAATCAATTGGAGAGAGGTTCCATAGCAGAGAATCTGGCTTCCCGTCACCCACCACTGGAACAGTCCATTCTCAGATATTTAGGCCCCGGCACCCAGGCAGAGGAGAGAGGTCCCGTAACAGAGAATCTGTCTTCATGTCAGCAGAGAATTAGTCTGCATGTCATAGCAGAGAATGAGGCTTCACGTCAGCCACCACTGCAACAGTCCATTGGCATATATTTAGGCCCAGCACCCAGGCAGAGGAGGGAGGTCCCGTAACAGAGAATCTGTCTTCATGTCAGCAGAGAATTAGTCTGCATGTCATAGCAGAGAATGAGGCTTCACGTCAGCCACCACTGCAACAGTCCATTGGCATATATTTAGGCCCAGCACACACACAGGCAGAGGAGAGAGGTCCCGTAACAGAGAATCTGGCTTCATGTCAGCAGAGAATCAGTCTGCATGTCATAGCAGAGAATGAGGCTTCACGTCAGCCACCACTGCAACAGTCCATTGGCATATATTTAGGCCCAGCACACACACAGGCAGAGGAGAGAGGTCCCGTAACAGAGAATCTGGCTTCATGTCAGCAGAGAATCAGTCTGCATGTCATAGCAGAGAATGAGGCTTCACGTCAGCCACCACTGCAACAGTCCATTGGCATATATTTAGGCCCAGCACCCAGGCAGAGGAGGGAGGTCCCGTAACAGAGAATCTGTCTTCATGTCAGCAGAGAATTAGTCTGCATGTCATAGCAGAGAATGAGGCTTCACGTCAGCCACCACTGCAACAGTCCATTGGCATATATTTAGGCCCAGCACCCAGGCAGAGGAGGGAGGTCCCGTAACAGAGAATCTGTCTTCATGTCAGCAGAGAATTAGTCTGCATGTCATAGCAGAGAATGAGGCTTCACGTCAGCCACCACTGGAACAGTCCATTCTCAGATATTTAGGCCCCGGCACCCAGGCAGAGGAGAGAGGTCCCGTAACAGAGAATCTGTCTTCATGTCAGCAGAGAATTAGTCTGCATGTCATAGCAGAGAATGAGGCTTCACGTCAGCCACCACTGCAACAGTCCATTGGCATATATTTAGGCCCAGCACCCAGGCAGAGGAGAGAGGTCCCGTAACAGACAATCTGGCTTCATGTCAGCAGAGAATCAGTCTGCATGTCATAGCAGAGAATCAGGCTTCACGTCACCCACCACTGCAACAGTCCATTGTCATAAATTTAGGCCCAGCACTAGTGTTGAGCGGCATGTCCCATATTCGAATTCGCGAAATTTTGTGAATATTCGAAAGAATATTCGTAAAATATTCGCGATTATTCAAATTCGTTATTATTTCGCATATGCGATAATTCGAATTATCGCATAATACATATGCTATGCAAAATTCACATGTGCGCTAATGAAATCGCCTTACGAAGATTCGCAACTCAATTCAATCACTAATGTATGAATGCAATGCCCTTTGCCTCTGTTCTGGGACAAGTGTAGATATTCGCATGTGCGCTAATAAAATCGCCTTACGAAGATTCGCACCTCAATCACTTTCTAGGGAATGTGAGACTTTTGGGAATCAATCGAGATACAGTGGGGGGTGATGACAGTAGTTGACAGAGTACAGATCAATGTAATCTGTAAGGTGGAAAGTAAAATAAAAAATACGAATATTCGTAAATCGAATTTTACGAAGTTCTACGTATTCGCGAATATGGTGCTATACTATATGAATGCACAGGCCTTTGCCTCTCTGTTCTGGGGACAAGTGTAGATATTTGCATTTGCGTTAATAAAATCGCCTTACGAAGATTCGCAGCTCAATTCAATCACTAATGTATGAATGCAAAGCCCTTTGCCTCTGTTCTGGGACAAGTGTAGATATTCGCATGTGCGCTAATAAAATCGCCTTACGAAGATTCGCAACTCAATTCACTAATGTATGAATGCAAAGCCCTTTGCCTCTGTTCTGGGACGTGCCGATATTCGCATGTGCGCTAATAAAATCGCCTTACGAAGATTCGCGCCTCAATCACTTTCTAGGCAATGTGAGTAAGATCTGAGCTGTTGGACCTTTGGGAAACAATCAATTATATGTGTACTGTAATTTTGTGGGGGGGGGGGGGGAAACAAAAAACGAATATTCGTTTTTACGAATATATAGCACTATATTCGAAATATTCGCGAAATCGCGAAGTTGCGATATTCGCGAAAAAAATTTGCTTTTCGAATATTCGCGCTCAACACTACCCAGCACCCAGGCAGAGGAGAGAGGTCCCGTAACAGAGAATCTGGCTTCATGTCAGCAGAGAATCAGTCTTCATATCATAGCAGAGAATCAGGCTTCACGTCACCCACCACTGTAAGAGTCAATTTTCATAAATTTAGGCCCAGAACCCAGGCAGAGGAGAAAGGTCCCGTAACAGACAATCTGGCTTCATGTCAGCAGAGAATCAGTCTTCATATCATAGCAGAGAATCAGGCTTCACGTCACCCACCACTGCAACAGTCAATTGTCATAAATTTAGGCCCAGCACCCAGGCAGAGGAGAGAGCTCCCGTAACAGAGGATCTGGCTTCATGTCAGCAGAGAATCAGTCTGCATGTCATAGCAGAGAATGAGGCTTCACGTCACCCACCACTGCAACAGTCCATTGGCATATATTTAGGCCTAGCACACAGGCAGAGCAGAGAGGTCCCGTAACAGACAATCTGGCTTCATGTCAGCAGAGAATCAGTCTGCATGTCATAGCAGAGAATGAGGCTTCACGTCACCCACCACTGCAACAGTCCATTGGCATATATTTAGGCCTAGCACACAGGCAGAGCAGAGAGGTCCCGTAACAGACAATCTGGCTTCATGTCAGCAGAGAATCAGTCTGCATGTCATAGCAGAGAATGAGGCTTCACGTCACCCACCACTGCAACAGTCCATTGGCATATATTTAGGCCTAGCACACAGGCAGAGCAGAGAGGTCCCGTAACAGACAATCTGGCTTCATGTCAGCAGAGAATCAGTCTGCATGTCATAGCAGAGAATGAGGCTTCACGTCACCCACCACTGCAACAGTCCATTGGCATATATTTAGGCCTAGCACACAGGCAGAGCAGAGAGGTCCCGTAACAGACAATCTGGCTTCATGACAGCAGAGAATTAGTCTGCATGTCATAGCAGAGAATGAGGCTTCACGTCAGCCACCACTGCAACAGTCCATTGGCATATATTTAGGCCCAGCACCCAGGCAGAGGAGAGAGGTCCCGTAACAGACAATCTGGCTTCATGTCAGCAGAGAATTAGTCTGCATGTCATAGCAGAGAATCAGGCTTCACGTCAGCCACCACTGCAACAGTCCATTGTCATAAATTTAGGCCCAGCACCCAGGCAGAGGAGAGAGGTCCCGTAACAGACAATCTGGCTTCATGTCAGCAGAGAATTAGTCTGCATGTCATAGCAGAGAATGAGGCTTCACGTCAGCCACCACTGCAACAGTCCATTGGCATATATTTAGGCCTAGCACACAGGCAGAGCAGAGAGGTCCCGTAACAGACAATCTGGCTTCATGACAGCAGAGAATCAGTCTGCATGTCATAGCAGAGAATCAGGCTTCACGTCAGCCACCACTGCAACAGTCCATTGTCATAAATTTAGGCCCAGCACCCAGGCAGAGGAGAGAGGTCCCGTAACAGAGAATCTGGCTTCATGTCAGCAGAGAATCAGTCTTCATATCATAGCAGAGAATCAGGCTTCACGTCACCCACCACTGTAAGAGTCAATTTTCATAAATTTAGGCCCAGAACCCAGGCAGAGGAGAAAGGTCCCGTAACAGACAATCTGGCTTCATGTCAGCAGAGAATCAGTCTTCATATCATAGCAGAGAATCAGGCTTCACGTCACCCACCACTGCAACAGTCAATTTTCATAAATTTAGGCCCAGAACCCAGGCAGAGGAGAAAGGTCCCGTAACAGACAATCTGGCTTCATGTCAGCAGAGAATCAGTCTTCATATCATAGCAGAGAATCAGGCTTCACGTCACCCACCACTGCAACAGTCAATTGTCATAAATTTAGGCCCAGCACCCAGGCAGAGGAGAGAGCTCCCGTAACAGAGGATCTGGCTTCATGTCAGCAGAGAATCAGTCTGCATGTCATAGCAGAGAATGAGGCTTCACGTCACCCACCACTGCAACAGTCCATTGGCATATATTTAGGCCTAGCACACAGGCAGAGGAGAGGTTCATTCAACTTTGGGTAGCCTCGCAATATAATGGTAAAATGAAAATAAAAATAGGATTGAATGAGGAAGTGCCCTGGAGTCCAATAATATATGGTTATGGGGAGGTAGTTAATGTCTAATCTGGACAAGGGACGGACAGGTCCTGTGGGATCCATGCCTGGTTCATTTTTATGAACGTCAGCTTGTCCACATTGGCTGTAGACAGGCGGCTGCGTTTGTCTGTAATGACGCCCCCTGCCGTGCTGAATACACGTTCAGACAAAACGCTGGCTGCCGGGCAGGCCAGCACCTCCAAGGCATAAAAGGCTAGCTCTGGCCACGTGGACAATTTAGAGACCCAGAAGTTGAATGGGGCCGAACCATCAGTCAGTACGTGGAGGGGTGTGCACACGTACTGTTCCACCATGTTAGTGAAATGTTGCCTCCTGCTAACACGTTGCGTATCAGGTGGTGGTGCAGTTAGCTGTGGCGTGTTGACAAAAGTTTTCCACATCTCTGCCATGCTAACCCTGCCCTCAGAGGAGCTGGCCGTGACACAGCTGCCTTGGCGACCTCTTGCTCCTCCTCTGCCTTGGCCTTGGGCTTCCACTTGTTCCCCTGTGACATTTGGGAATGCTCTCAGTAGCGTGTCTACCAACGTGCGCTTGTACTCGCGCATCTTCCTATCACGCTCCAGTGCAGGAAGTAAGGTGGGCACATTGTCTTTGTAGCGTGGATCCAGCAGGGTGGCAACCCAGTAGTCCGCACAGGTTAAAATGTGGGCAACTCTGCTGTCGTTGCGCAGGCACTGCAGCATGTAGTCGCTCATGTGTGCCAGGCTGCCCAGGGATAAGGACAAGCTGTCCTCTGTGGGAGGCGTATCGTCATCGTCCTGCCTTTCCCCCCAGCCACGCACCAGTGATGGACCCGAGCTGCGTTGGGTGCCACCCCGCTGTGACCATGCTTCATCCTCATCCTCCTCCACCTCCTCCTCATCCTCGTCCTCCTCGTCCTCCAGTAGTGGGCCCTGGCTGGCCACATTTGTACCTGGCCTCTGCTGTTGCCAAAAACCTCCCTCTGAGTCACTTCGAAGAGACTGGCCTGAAAGTGCTAAAAATGACCCCTCTTCCTCCTCCTCCTCCTCCTCCTCCTCCTCCTGGGCCACCTCCTCTTCCATCATCGCCCTAAGTGTTTTCTCAAGGAGACATAGAAGTGGTATTGTAACGCTGATAACGGTGTCATCGCCACTGGCCATGTTGGTGGAGTACTCGAAACAGCGCAACAGGGCACACAGGTCTCGCATGGAGGCCCAGTCATTGGTGGTGAAGTGGTGCTGTTCTGTAGTGCGACTGACCCGTGCGTGCTGCAGCTGAAACTCCACTATGGCCTGCTGCTGCTCGCACAGTCTGTCCAGCATGTGCAAGGTGGAGTTCCACCTGGTGGGCACGTCGCATATGAGGCGGTGAGCGGGAAGGCCGAAGTTACGCTGTAGCGCAGACAGGCGAGCAGCAGCAGGATGTGAACGCCGGAAGCGCGAACAGACGGCCCGCACTTTATGCAGCAGCTCTGACATGTCGGGGTAGTTGTGAATGAACTTCTGCACCACCAAATTCAGCACATGCGCCAAGCAAGGGATGTGCGTCAAATTGGCTAGTCCCAGAGCTGCAACGAGATTTCGCCCATTATCACACACCACCAGGCCGGGCTTGAGGCTCACCGGCAGCAACCACTCGTCGGTCTGTTGTTCTATACCCCGCCACAACTCCTGTGCGGTGTGGGGCCTGTCCCCCAAACATATGAGTTTCAGAATGGCCTGCTGACGTTTACCCCGGGCTGTGCTGAAGTTGGTGGTGAAGGTGTGTGGCTGACTGGATGAGCAGGTGGAAGAAGAGGAGGAGGAAGCCGAGAAGGAGGAGGTGGCAACAGGAGGCAAAGAATGTTGCCCTGCGATCCTTGGCGGCGGAAGGACGTGCGCCAAACAGCTCTCCGCCTGGGGCCCAGCTGCCACTACATTTACCCAGTGTGCAGTTAGGGAGATATAGCGTCCCTGGCCGTGCTTACTGGTCCACGTATCTGTGGTTAGGTGGACCTTGCTACAGATGGCGTTGCGCAGTGCACACTTGATTTTATGGGATACTTGGTTGTGCAGGGAAGGCACGGCTCTCTTGGAGAAGTAGTGCCGGCTGGGAACAACATACTGTGGGACAGCAAGCGACATGAGCTGTTTGAAGCTGTCTGTGTCCACCAGCCTAAATGACAGCATTTCATAGGCCAGTAGTTTAGAAATGCTGGCATTCAGGGCCAGGGATCGAGGGTGGCTAGGTGGGAATTTACGCTTTCTATCAAATGTTTGTGAGATGGAGAGCTGAACGCTGGCGTGTGACATGGTTGAGACGCTTGGTGACGGAGGTGGTGGTGGTGGTGTTGGTGGTACATCCCCTGTTTGCTGGGCGGCAGGTGCCAACGTTCCTCCAGAGGCGGAGGAAGAGGCCGAGGCGGCAGCAGCAGAATAGGCCGAGGCGGCAGCAGCAGAAGAGGTAGCAGGGGGAGCCTGAGTGACTTCCTTGGTTTTAAGGTGTTTACTCCACTGCAGTTCATGCTTTGCATGCAGGTGCCTGGTCATGCAGGTTGTGCTCAGGTTCAGAACGTTAATGCCTCGCTTCAGGCTCTGATGGCACAGCGTGCAAACCACTCGGGTCTTGTCGTCAGCACATTGTTTGAAGAAGTGCCATGCCAGGGAACTCCTTGAAGCTGCCTTTGGGGTGCTCGGTCCCAGATGGCGGCGGTCAGTAGCAGGCGGAGTCTCTTGGCGGCGGGTGTTCTGCTTTTGCCCACTGCTCCCTCTTTTGCTACGCTGTTGGCTCGGTCTCACCACTGCCTCTTCCTCCGAACTGTGAAAGTCAGTGGCACGACCTTCATTCCATGTGGGGTCTAGGACCTCATCGTCCCCTGCATCGTCTTCCACCCAGTCTTGATCCCTGACCTCCTGTTCAGTCTGCACACTGCAGAAAGACGCAGCAGTTGGCACCTGTGTTTCGTCATCATCAGAGACATGCTGAGGTGGTATTCCCATGTCCTCATCATCAGGAAACATAAGTGGTTGTGCGTCAGTGCATTCTATGTCTTTCACCGCTGGGGAAGGGCTAGGTGGATGCCCTTGGGAAACCCTGCCAGCGGAGTCTTCAAACAGCATAAGAGACTGCTGCATAACTTGAGGCTGAGACAGTTTCCCTGGTATGCATGGGGGTGATGTGACAGACTGATGGGGTTGGTTTTCAGGCGCCATCTGTGCGCTTTCTGCAGAAGACTGGGTGGGAGATAATGTGAACGTGCTGGATCCACTGTCGGCCACCCAATTGACTAATGCCTGTACCTGCTCAGGCCTTACCATCCTTAGAACGGCATTGGGCCCCACCATATATCGCTGTAAATTCTGGCGGCTACTGGGACCTGAGGTAGTTGGTACACTAGGACGTGTGGATGTGGCAGAACGGCCACGTCCTCTCCCAGCACCAGAGGGTCCACTAACACCACCACGACCATGTCCACGTCCGCGTCCCTTACTAGATGTTTTTCTCATTGTTATGGTTCACCACAACAACAAATATATTATTTGGCCCAATGTATTGTATTCAAATTCAGCGGGATATAAATTTGAGGCCTAGTATTTAGGCGCTGGGTGACCGGTATGGATTTAGTGACAGAATTAGACTTGGAAATGCACAGAAGCGTGTGTGTGTGAAGTTATTCTGAATGACCCAATGTGCACCTTGAATATTATATACCCTTTTAGGGATAGATTTCAAATAGCTCTGATATAGCAGAAACCACTAAATTATGAAATTGCTAAATTGGGAATTGTACTTCAACCCAGAACAAAAAATGTGCTTTGACGGACACTAAATATCTTGCCCAGCAACAACAGTACACCGGTGGGTAACGAGAGATTTAGAGGGAATTAAATTTGAGGCCTAGTATTTAGGCGCTGGGTCACCGGTATGGATTTAGTGACAGAATTAGACTTGGAAATACACAGTAGCGGGTGTGTGTGAAGTTATTCTGAATGACCCTATGTGCACCTTCAATATTATATACCCTTTTAGGGATAGATTTCAAATAGCTCTGATATAGCAGAAACCACTAAATTATGAAATTGCTAAATTGGGAATTGTACTTCAACCCAGAACAAAAAATGTGCTTTGACGGACACTAAATATCTTGCCCAGCAACAACAGTACAGCGGTGGGTAACGAGAGATTTAGAGGGAATTAAATTTGAGGCCTAGTATTTAGGCGCTGGGTCACCGGTATGGATTTAGTGACAGAATTAGACT
The DNA here is from genome assembly GCF_014858855.1 of Bufo gargarizans. Lineage (NCBI taxonomy): Eukaryota > Metazoa > Chordata > Amphibia > Anura > Bufonidae > Bufo > Bufo gargarizans. The sequence goes on from NC_058080.1 coordinate 18,319,030, forward strand.
TGGAAATGCACAGAAGCGTGTGTGTGAAGTTATTCTGAATGACCCTATGTGCACCTTCAATATTATATACCCTTTTTGGGATAGATTTCAAATAGCTCTGATATAGCAGGAACCACTAAATTATGAAATTGCTAAATTGGGAATTGTACTTCAACCCAGAACAAAAAATGTGCTTTGACGGGCACTAAATAACTTTCCCAGCTACAACAGGACAACGGTAACGAGAGATTTAGAGGGATTTAAATTTGAGGCCTAGTATTTAGGCGCTGGGTGACAGGTATGGGTTTAGTGACAGAATTAGACTTGGAAATACACAGTAGCGGGTGTGTGTGAAGTTATTCTGAATGACCCTATGTGCACCTTCAATATTATATACCCTTTTAGGGATAGATTTCAAATAGCTCTGATATAGCAGAAACCACTAAATTATGAAATTGCTAAATTGGGAATTGTACTTCAACCCAGAACAAAAAATGTGCTTTGACGGACACTAAATATCTTGCCCAGCAACAACAGTACACCGGTGGGTAACGAGAGATTTAGAGGGAATTAAATTTGAGGCCTAGTATTTAGGCGCTGGGTCACCGGTATGGATTTAGTGACAGAATTAGACTTGGAAATACACAGTAGTGGGTGTGTGTGAAGTTATTCTGAATGACCCTATGTGCACCTTCAATATTATATACCCTTTTTGGGATAGATTTCAAATAGCTCTGATATAGCAGGAACCACTAAATTATGAAATTGCTAAATTGGGAATTGTACTTCAACCCAGAACAAAAAATGTGCTTTGACGGGCACTAAATAACTTTCCCAGCTACAACAGGACAACGGTAACGAGAGATTTAGAGGGATTTAAATTTGAGGCCTAGTATTTAGGCGCTGGGTGACAGGTATGGGTTTAGTGACAGAATTAGACTTGGAAATACACAGTAGCGGGTGTGTGTGAAGTTATTCTGAATGACCCTATGTGCACCTTCAATATTATATACCCTTTTTGGGATAGATTTCAAATAGCTCTGATATAGCAGAAACCACTAAATTATGAAATTGCTAAATTGGGAATTGTACTTCAACCCAGAACAAAAAATGTGCTTTGACGGACACTAAATATCTTGCCCAGCAACAACAGTACAGCGGTGGGTAACGAGAGATTTAGAGGGAATTAAATTTGAGGCCTAGTATTTAGGCGCTGGGTCACCGGTATGGATTTAGTGACAGAATTAGACTTGGAAATACACAGTAGCGGGTGTGTGTGAAGTTACTCTGAATGACCCTATGTGCACCTTCAATATTATATACCCTTTTTGGGATAGATTTCAAAGAGCTCTGATATAGCAGGAACCACTAAATTATGAAATTGCTAAATTGGGAATTGTATTTCAACCCAGAACAAGAAATGTGCTTGAACGGACACTAAATAACTCGCCCAGCTACAGCACTAGGGACAGATTTAGCTGGATATAAATTTGAGGCCTAGTATTTAGGCGCTGGGTGACAGGTATGGGTTTAGTGACAGAATTAGACTTGGAAATACACAGTAGCGGGTGTGTGTGAAGTTATTCTGAATGACCCTATGTGCACCTTCAATATTATATACCCTTTTAGGGATAGATTTCAAATAGCTCTGATATAGCAGAAACCACTAAATTATGAAATTGCTAAATTGGGAATTGTATTTCAACCCAGAACAAAAAATGTGCTTTGACGGACACTAAATATCTTGCCCAGCAACAACAGTACAGCGGTGGGTAACGAGAGATTTAGAGGGAATTAAATTTGAGGCCTAGTATTTAGGCGCTGGGTCACCGGTATGGATTTAGTGACAGAATTAGACTTGGAAATACACAGTAGCGGGTGTGTGTGAAGTTATTCTGAATGACCCTATGTGCACCTTCAATATTATATACCCTTTTTGGGATAGATTTCAAATAGCTCTGATATAGCAGGAACCACTAAATTATGAAATTGCTAAATTGGGAATTGTACTTCAACCCAGAACAAAAAATGTGCTTTGACGGGCACTAAATAACTTTCCCAGCTACAACAGGACAACGGTAACGAGAGATTTAGAGGGATTTAAATTTGAGGCCTAGTATTTAGGCGCTGGGTGACAGGTATGGGTTTAGTGACAGAATTAGACTTGGAAATACACAGTAGCGGGTGTGTGTGAAGTTATTCTGAATGACCCTATGTGCACCTTCAATATTATATACCCTTTTTGGGATAGATTTCAAATAGCTCTGATATAGCAGAAACCACTAAATTATGAAATTGCTAAATTGGGAATTGTACTTCAACCCAGAACAAAAAATGTGCTTTGACGGACACTAAATATCTTGCCCAGCAACAACAGTACAGCGGTGGGTAACGAGAGATTTAGAGGGAATTAAATTTGAGGCCTAGTATTTAGGCGCTGGGTCACCGGTATGGATTTAGTGACAGAATTAGACTTGGAAATACACAGTAGCGGGTGTGTGTGAAGTTACTCTGAATGACCCTATGTGCACCTTCAATATTATATACCCTTTTTGGGATAGATTTCAAAGAGCTCTGATATAGCAGGAACCACTAAATTATGAAATTGCTAAATTGGGAATTGTATTTCAACCCAGAACAAGAAATGTGCTTGAACGGACACTAAATAACTCGCCCAGCTACAGCACTAGGGACAGATTTAGCTGGATATAAATTTGAGGCCTAGTATTTAGGCGCTGGGTGACCGGTATGGATTTAGTGACAGAATTAGACTGGGATATGGCCAAAAAATGAACAGACTATTGCTGGTTAAATGCACTTGGTGTGACAGCTTCACCCTGATGTAGGCTTTAGCCAAAAAACAACCACACCATTGAGGGTTAAATGCACTTGGTGACAGGCGCAGCTTGCCCCTGATTTTGTATATGGCCAAAAAATGAACAGACTATTGCTGGTTAAATGCACTTGGTGTGACAGCTTCACCCTGATGTAGGCTTTAGCCAAAAAACAACCACACCATTGAGGGTTAAATGCACTTGGTGACAGGCGCAGCTTGCCCCTGATTTTGTATATGGCCAAAAAATGAACAGACTATTGCTGGTTAAATGCACTTGGTGTGACAGCTTCACCCTGATGTAGGCTTTAGCCAAAAAACAACCACACCATTGAGGGTTAAATGCACTTGGTGACAGGCGCAGCTTGCCCCTGATTTTGTATATGGCCAAAAAATGAACAGACTATTGCTGGTTAAATGCACTTGGTGTGACAGCTTCACCCTGATGTAGGCTTTAGCCAAAAAACAACCACACCATTGAGGGTTAAATGCACTTGGTCGCAGCTTGTGCTGGCGCACCACAAGACACAAAATGGCCGCCGATCACCCCAGAAAAATGAGACTGACAAACGGTCTGTGCAGCCTAAAAACAGTGAGCAATTGAGGATCAGCAGCTCAATGATCCACAGCTGCAGATCGATCAGTTAATCAAGTCCTTTGGAGGAGTTAATCTGCCTAATCTCGCCCTACTGTCGCAGCCGCAACCTCTCCCTACGCTAATCAGAGCAGAGTGACGGGCGGCGCTATGTGACTCCAGCTTAAATAGAGGCTGGGTCACATGGTGCTCTGGCCAATCACAGCCATGCCAATAGTAGGCATGGCTGTGATGGCCTCTTGGGGCAAGTAGTATGACGCTTGTTGATTGGCTGCTTTGCAGCCTTTCAAAAAGCGCCAAGAAAGCGTCACAAAAGCGCGAAGAAAGCGACGAACACCGAACCCGAACCCGGACTTTTACGAAAATGTCCGGGTTCGGGTCCGTGTCACGGACACCCCAAAATTCGGTACGAACCCGAACTATACAGTTCGATTTCGCTCATCCCTAGTGGAGAGATATTTTTCGCATTAGTAAACAAATTTGCCACACGACAATGCAAATTTTACCTAACAAAGCGTAACTTAATTATTACGGAACTGATGAGATACATACACCTCCTTATTTATTTAGATAGATGCTTATGGCAGCTCGTCTCCTTGTACCCATATTGGCTATCCACGTCCCTCCCTCCTCTAGAGCAATGCAAACAGAAAATAGACCAGCTTTACCGCTTTGAAGAACTTTCCTCTTGGGAAGCTCGTAATCACCAGAAGTTTGTAAAATACTGGGGATTGTGGAAGGAATATAGACACATTGACCCATCGAAATAACTACGCCCTAATCCATCCAGATTTTAGTCAAGCCTTCAACTTCTTTTTGCCTTGGTATAAGACATTTCACAGTATATAGACTCCTTAATTATGGAATTCGGATCTAAACTTCCATTTTAAGTCCTTCCTACCTCCCCTCCATCCGAATTTGAATCTTGGTACTACGATGGTTTCAAAACAATTATTGCAAACAATATATCGATGATACTTGATATGTCTGTAGAAGATGTAATGTACTTATTATCTTGTACCTTGTTACTTTTGACAAATAAAAGCTAAAAAAAAAAAAAAAAGAAAAAAGAACCTGGGAGACCACGGCAGCATTATTAATACCTGGGGTAGCTGTGACATCAGTAGTTTACACCTTAAATGTCAGGCTGTAGCAGTTGGAGCTCCATCTAGTAAATAAGACCCTGAGATATCAAATTTTATGTAGCCTTCCGCTCCTTAAGATGGTGACTAGTTTTTTAACAGATGCCTCTGCGGAATCTTTTCATCTCTCCGCCTACACTGCAGTGCTATCCAACACTATTCGGAGGGTACTGTGGTTAAAAGCATGGTCAGGTGACATGGCATCTAAAAAAAAAAAAATAATTCTCTACCCTTTCACGGTCAATATGTGTTTGGCCCAGACCTTGAGATTTAGAAAATGCCACGGACAGAAAATGGGTGTTTCCGGAGGACAGGTCCCCCTACAAAACTCTTTTTTTTTTGTGGCAAACAATATCAGTGTGATGACAAACAGGGGAAAGCAAAGACAGGAAGGTGGAGTTATGTAAAGGGGCGAAGGGGCCAAAGTTATCTCTTTAATACCAACAAGGGGGAATGACGCGATCCAAGTGGGGGCAAGACTCTGCTCCTTTGTAGACATCTGGGAGCAAGTCATATCAAATCTTTGGATGACCAGAGTAATAAGAGAAGGGTGCCAAATAGAACTACAGCCCCCTGCCACTCAAAAGTTTTTTAAAACTGTTCTTATTCTGTGTCAATAATCCTACCTAACTTCAAGAATTTCCAAGCTTCTACAGTTAGCAGCAAGAGAACCCATCCCTTTTACAGAACAGGGCAAAGGCAATTTTTCCCGGCTCTTCATCATAAGGAAACCAAATAGCAAAATCATAATAATTCTAAAGCCTCTAAACAAATTTATTGTATACCAAAGATTCAAGATGGAAACGGTAAAGTCAGCCGCAAAATTAATAAAAAAGATGCGGTAATGGCCACTCTAGATCTAAGAGACGCCTACTGCCACATTCTAATCCGTCCCAGCTCCAGGCATCTCCTACGATTTGCAGCCCCACTAAAATATCACACCCATCATTTTCAGTTCACTTGTTTACCCTTTGGAATCTCAGCCTCAGACAACAGGGCATTCTAATAATCCCATACCTGGACAACCTTTTATTATTGGCAGACAACAAAGAGATTCTCCAGGTTCATCGTCAGATAGTCATGTCAAATTTTCAGACCCTAGGATGGATAATTAATTGGGAAAAATAGTCTGATACCAGAAAGCCAGAAACAATTTCTAGGGATTTTGCTGGATTCCCATCTCCAGAGATCGTTTCTACCTGCTCAAAAGATTCAGGATCTCAAAGACAAGATACACCAATTCCAAAGAAAACCAAGATGCACAATCAGGGAGAGCATGAAAATCTTGGGAACCCTTTCTTCATTTATACTGGTGGTAGCCTGGGCCCAGTTTTTATATAAGACCCCTTCACAAATTTGTTCTCAGGAGTTGCAACAGATCTCAAACGACTCTGGAACAGAAAATTATTGTGACCAGGGAAGTAAAGAACTCTCTGGATTGGTGGCGTCAGGACAAGAACTTGAATATTCTGGGAACAGAAGTCAGCCGTTTCCCTGACAACAGAAGCAAGCAATTGGCGCTGGGGATCTCACATAGACCAGGAAATGTTTCAGGGAGTCTGAACTAATGCCATAAAACCTCTCTCATCCAATTACAAGGAGCTAAGAGCAATATGGGAAGCCTTGAAAGTGGTGCAGGATCACTTAAAAAAAAAACAGCACATCCTTATCCATTCGGACAATTCAACTTCAGTAGCATTCATTCAGAATCAAGGGGGGGACAAGACAGTCATTTGCAAAACTTAGCATACCAGATTTTCTAGTGATCAGAGAGAAATGTACTATCCCTCTCAGCTATACACCTAAAGGGATTGCTGAATTCAGATGCAGATTTTCTCAGCTGGCAGAGTCTCGCTCCAGGCAAAATGTCCTTCTCTCAGGAAGCCTTCCAGAGGATCATGGATTGATAGGGAACCCCGACTCTGGACTTATTTGCCACAAAGAAAAATTTAAGTATCTTTATTTTACTTCCTCAATCCCAGGGATTGTCCCACAGCTGTGGATGCCTTCGGTCAGCATTGGTCGATGAATCTGGTTTATGTGTTCCCTCCATTTCCATTTATCCCCAGAGTCTTGCAGAAATTCCAAACTGAAAAATGTACCTTAATTCTAGTAGTGCCCTATTGGCCCAGGAGGGGCTGGTTCAGGCTTCTGAGGTTCCTAGGCAAGGGGGATCCTATTCTTCTACCCCAGAGCCATAAATCTGCTAGCTACTTGGAATTAGAATACAGTTCTAGCAGAAATCTCATCTTGCCTGTTTGAACCTTTAAAATCATTATCCCTAAGATGGCTCACACTCAAAACCATCTTTTTGGTAGCCATATAGTCAGCTAGACGGTTTGTAAATTTTAAAGCCCTTTCCATCCAGCAACACTTTTTAAGAATCTTTGAAGACAAGTTAGTCTTCAAACTAGATCCCAGTTTTTTACCTAAAGTTATCACTTCTTTTCACAGGTCCCAGGATAGTGTGATACTGCCATTTTGTGCTAACCCTAAGAATGACCAGGAAGCCGCTTACCAAAATCTGGATGTTAGACGTTCTGTTCTACACTATCTAGAAGTGACAAAAGATTGGAGAGTAGATAACAACCCTTTTGTCCAGTTCTGTGGGCCAAATAAGGGAAAATGAGCAGCAAAAAGTTCCAACTCTCGCTGGATTTGAACGGCTATAACTGAGGCATATAAGGCTGCTGGAAAGGAGGTCCATACCTCCCTTAGAGCCCATTCTACTAGGGTCGTGGCCATTTTGTTGGCGCAAAAATGAGAAGCATCCGTAGAGAAGATTTATAGAGCTGCTACCTGGAAGAGGGCCTATACTTTCACGAAACATTAAAAGTTAGATGTATTTGGGAATGAGGATATGGCCTTTGGACAAAAAGTCCTGTGTGCTGTAGTCCTGTGTCCCTCCCTAAAAAAGAACTGTTTTTGTTGTTAATTCTCAGGATCTGCTGTCATGGGGATGACTGGGAAAATGAGTATTGCACTCACCGGTAATCCGGTTTCCTGGAAGTCTCCATGACAGCACACCTATCCAACCCTTTTTTGTTATTATTTTCTTTATTTAAATTTGTTTCTTTTGCTATGTAAGTTAAATCTTATCCTGGTGTTCGTTGAAAATATACTGGTGGTGGAGGAAAGGGGAGGGAATTTAAACCTCTCTGTTTTTCCTATCCTATCAGAGGAAAGTCGGTCTCGGGATGTGCTGTCATGGAGTTTTCCAGGAAATCGGGTTACCGGTGAGTGTAATTCTCATTTTCCTTGTGCTTCGGGGTAACAAATGTTTTGTTCTTGTTTTTCCTAAAATAGCGTTTACACATGTTACAAAGTGAAAGTAAGAAGCTTGGGAACATGAGATCTCTCATATGTAGGGTTGAGCAAACCCAAACTGTAAAGTTCGGGTTCGTACTGAACTTTAGGATTTTTGGACCTCAGACCCGAACCCGAACATTTCAGTAAAAGTTCGGGTTCCGTGTTTGGCGCTTTCTTGACACTTTTTGAAAGGCTGCAGAGAAGCCAATCAACAAGCGGTTAACTGTCTGACCTTGGAAGCCATCACTGCCATGTCTACTAATGGCATGGCTGTGATTGGCCAGTGTAGCATGTGACCCAGCCTCTATATAAGCTGGAGTCATGTAGCGCTGCACGTCACTCTGCTGTGCTTAGTGTAGGGAGATGATGCTGCCGGTGATTTCAGGGAGAGAATAGGAGAGAATCTTTGCTCAAAATCTGAATCTAACTCAGCGATCTACATACATTGTGTTTTGTGGGTGAAGGGCACAATTTTTTTATCCTGCCCTGAGCCCAGTGATCGAAAAAAAATTACTTTAATAAGTCAGTTAGGTGGGCGGCACCAGCACTGCATCTGAGCTTTTGGGACATTGAAAATCCCAATTTTTTGGGCAATATACAACATCTGGATTTTTCCCAAAAATGTGTGTAATTTAAGCTAGAAATACAGCCATCATTTTCTGGGGTTTTAAAAACACACTTTTTTGCCCAAAAACTGTATTTTCCTGATCTGCAAGTGTTAAATTCAAGTTTAACATATACAGCTTTCATATTAAACACACTTTTTTGCCAAAAAAACACTATTTTCAGGCCTTGCAGCATCAGCATGTGTGAAATTACAAGCTTATATACTGCTGTCAAATTCAGTTGTTAAACAAACACTCGTTTGGGCAAAAAATATTTAGTTGGCAGCCTTTGATGCAGATGTCATTGTGAGATACAACCTTAATACATTTAGGTTAGATTCAGCTATTTGAAATACCGCCATTTGGTGCACCAATCTTTAATTCAGGCCTACTGTGGGTCAGGCCGTGTGAGATACACCCTGTATATACAGGGCTTAGATTCTTTCATTAATAAAACACCCTTTTTGGGTCAAAATACACAATATTTCAGGCCTTGCAGCATAAGCACGTTTGAAATTCCTGGGTTATATACTGCTGCCATATTGAATTTTTTAATAAACACCCATTTGGGCAAAAAAACTTTATTTGGCAACCTTTGCTGCATATGTCATTGTGAGATACACTCTTAATACATTTGGGTTAGATTCGGAGATTTGAAATGCCGCCATTTGGTGCACCAATATTTAATTCAGGCCTACAGTGGTTCAGACCGTGTGAGATACACCCTTTACGTACAGGGGTTTTATTCAGGCATTTAAAATACGGCCATTTTGGGCAAATAAATCTTTAATTCAGGCCTACACTGGTTCAGGCCGTGGGAGATACACCCTTTACATACAGGGGTTTGATTCAGGCATTTAAAATACGGCCATTTTGGGCAAATAAATCTTTAATTCAGGCCTACAGTGGGTCAGGCCGTGTGAGATACATCCTGTATATACAGGGCTTATATTCTTTCATTAAAAAAACACCCTTTTTATTTTATATAATTTCACTACTTTGTAAGTTACATTTTCTGGTGAAATTCTGAAATTTGTGGGTGTATAGTACCACTGCTATGCCAAGTAGACAGGTTTAAAAAGTAAAAAAAAAAAATATCATTTACATTTTAGGGTGACATTAACCAATTTTTGGATGTATAGTACCACTGCTATACCTAGTAAGCTGGTTAAAAAAAAATAAAAAAATTGTAATTTACATTCTCCGGGTGAAATTCACCAATTTTGGGGTGTATAGTACCAATGCTATACATGGTAGGCAAGTTAAAATAAAATAAAATTGTCAGTTAAATTTTCTGGTGATATTAACAAATGTTTGGGTGTATAGTACCAATGCTATACCTAGTAGACAGGTTAAACAAATAAAAATAAATTGTCATTTACATTTTTGTGTGAAATTCACCAATTTTGGGGTGTATAGTATCACTGCTATACCTAGTAGGCTGGTTAAAAAAAAATGTCATTTACATTTTCTGGTGAAATTAACAATTTTTTGGGTGTCTAGTACCACTGTTATACCTAGTAAACCATTAAAAAAATATAATAATTGTCAGTTATGTATTCTGGTGAAATTCATCAATTTTTGGGTGTGATGTACCACTGCTATACCTAGTAGACAGGTTTAAAAAAAAAATAATTGTCAGTTACATTTTTTGGTGAAATTCACCAATTACTGGGAGTGATGTACCACTGCTATACTCTGTAGACAGGTTTCAAAAAAATTTCAGTTAATTTTTTGGGTGAAATTCACCAGTTTTTGGGTGTACCTAGTTGCCAGCTTAATAAATTTCAATATTTTTTTGTTACATTCTTGGGTTGACATTATACAATTTTAGACTTGATTAAACACCTGCTCTGCACAGGTGACAGGGAATAACATTTAATAAATTATTCAGTAATTAGTGCACGCCACATCCTTTCATTCAATGCTTAAAGTTGTCACACTTTTATGCTTTAATAATTTCTCCTATATTTCAACTCTAATTTTAAATTTGAAAAAACGTATCCTCCCTTGGATGTGGTCTCTCTTTCTCATGCTCCCTCTCTGGCCTGGAACCCTGATTCCCCGCCACCCGTGATCACCATAGTAGGTGCATTCAAGAACATCGAAAGTTGATAGAGCAGATATCAAATTGGATCGTGAACATCATGGGGACGTGCGACATGGTAGGGCAGTAAGTGTGCACACCTACACAAACTGACTGACAGAAGTCAGCAGCTGCATCTGCTGGGTCTTTAAATTGGGCACATGGCCTGAGCTTGCCCTTTACCCCTTGGAGGTGCTGGCCTGCCCTGCAGCCAGTGTATTGTCTGAACGTGTGTTTAGCATGACTGGAGGGGGTCATCACAGGTTATATTTCCCAATGTTTTGGGGTGTACCCTAATTTTAAAAATAAAATTTAAAATGAAAAAGCAGTGTAGGCTACCTCCTCCTCTACCGCCGCTTCCACCTACACCGCCATATCCATTACCTCCTCAAGCTCCTACTCCATATGGACCTCGTCCTCCTAGATCAAGATTCTTTTTTTTACTTATTTTTACATATTTTATGTTATTTAAAGTCATTTCCCTATACACATTTGTTTGCAGAGCACTTGTCATGCTCTTAACAACACTTTGATGCCATTTGCAGCCCTCTAGCCCTTTCCATGACATTTTTACAGCCTTTTTAGTGCTCAAAAGTCGGGTCCCCATTGACTTCAATAGAGTTTGTGGTTCGGGGTCAAGTTTGGGTCCCAAACTCAAACTTTTTTCTCAAGTTCGGCCGAACCCGTCAAACCCGAACATCCAGGTGTCCACTCAACTCTACTCATAATTCCATGCAGCCACCCAATCCACAGATAATTATCTCCTATGGTATCATAGCTAGGGATGAGCGAACTCGAACTGTATAGTTCGGGTTCGTACCGAATTTTGGGGTGTCCGTGACACGGACCCGAACCCGGACATTTTCGTAAAAGTCCGGGTTCGGGTTCGGTGTTCGTCGCTTTCTTCGCGCTTTTGTGACGCTTTCTTGGCGCTTTTTGAAAGGCTGCAAAGCAGCCAATCAACAAGCGTCATACTACTTGCCCCAAGAGGCCATCACAGCCATGCCTACTATTGGCATGGCTGTGATTGGCCAGAGCACCATGTGACCCAGCCTCTATTTAAGCTGGAGTCACATAGCGCCGCCCGTCACTCTGCTCTGATTAGCGTAGGGAGAGGTTGCGGCTGCGACAGTAGGGCGAGATTAGGCAGATTAACTCCTCCAAAGGACTTGATTAACTGATCGATCTGCAGCTGTGGATCATTGAGCTGCTGATCCTCAATTGCTCACTGTTTTTAGGCTGCCCAGACCGTTTGTCAGTCACATTTTTCTGGGGTGATCGGCGGCCATTTTGTGTCTTGTGGTGCGCCAGCACAAGCTGCGACCAAGTGCATTTAACCCTCAATGGTGTGGTTGTTTTTTGGCTAAAGCCTACATCAGGGTGAAGCTGTCACACCAAGTGCATTTAACCAGCAATAGTCTGTTCATTTTTTGGCCATATACAAAATCAGGGGCAAGCTGCGCCTGTCACCAAGTGCATTTAACCCTCAATGGTGTGGTTGTTTTTTGGCTAAAGCCTACATCAGGGTGAAGCTGTCACACCAAGTGCATTTAACCAGCAATAGTCTGTTCATTTTTTGGCCATATACAAAATCAGGGGCAAGCTGCGCCTGTCACCAAGTGCATTTAACCCTCAATGGTGTGGTTGTTTTTTGGCTAAAGCCTACATCAGGGTGAAGCTGTCACACCAAGTGCATTTAACCAGCAATAGTCTGTTCATTTTTTGGCCATATACAAAATCAGGGGCAAGCTGCGCCTGTCACCAAGTGCATTTAACCCTCAATGGTGTGGTTGTTTTCTGGCTAAAGCCTACATCAGGGTGAAGCTGTCACACCAAGTGCATTTAACCAGCAATAGTCTGTTTATTTTTTGGCCATATACTACATCAGGGGCAAGCTGCGCCCGTCACCAAGTGCATTTAACCCTCAGTAGTGTGGTTGGTCAAGCTGTGACACCAAGTGCATTTAACCAGCAATAGTCTGTTCATTTTTTGGCCATATACTACATTAGGGGCAAGCTGCGCCCGTCACCAAGTGCATTTAACCAGCAATAGTGTGGTTATTTTTTGGCCATATCCCAGTCTAATTCTGTCACTAAATCCATACCGGTCACCCAGCGCCTAAATACTAGGCCTCAAATTTATATCCCGCTAAATCTCTCGTTACCGCTGTCCTGTTGTAGCTGGGAAAGTTATTTAGTGTCCGTCAAAGCACATTTTTTGTTCTGGGTTGAAGTACAATTCCCAATTTAGCAATTTCATAATTTAGTGGTTTCTGCTATATCAGAGCTATTTGAAATCTATCCCTAAAAGGGTATATAATATTCAAGGTGCACATTGGGTCATTCAGAATAACTTCACACACACCCGCTACTGTGTATTTTCAAGTCTAATTCTGTCACTAAACCCATACCTGTCACCCAGCGCCTAAATACTAGGCCTCAAATTTATATCCTGCTAAATCTCTCGTTACCGCTGTCCTGTTGTAGCTGGGAAAGTTATTTAGTGTCCGTCAAAGCACATTTTTTGTTCTGGGTTGAAATACAATTCCCAATTTAGCAATTTCATAATTTAGTGGTTTCTGCTATATCAGAGCTATTTGAAATCTATCCCTAAAAGGGTAGATAATATTGAAGGTGCACATAGGGTCATTCAGAATAACTTCACACACACCCGCTACTGTGTATTTCCAAGTCTAATTCTGTCACTAAACCCATACCTGTCACCCAGCGCCTAAATACTAGGCCTCAAATTTATATCCCGCTAAATCTCTCGTTACCGCTGTCCTGTTGTAGCTGGGAAAGTTATTTAGTGTCCGTCAAAGCACATTTTTTGTTCTGGGTTGAAGTACAATTCCCAATTTAGCAATTTCATAATTTAGTGGTTTCTGCTATATCAGAGCTATTTGAAATCTATCCCTAAAAGGGTATATAATATTCAAGGTGCACATTGGGTCATTCAGAATAACTTCACACACACCCGCTACTGTGTATTTCCAAGTCTAATTCTGTCACTAAACCCATACCTGTCACCCAGCGCCTAAATACTAGGCCTCAAATTTATATCCTGCTAAATCTCTCGTTACCGCTGTACTGTTGTTGCTTGGAAAGATATTTAGTGTCCGTCAAAGCACATTTTTTGTTCTGGGTTGAAGTACAATTCCCAATTTAGCAATTTCATAATTTAGTGGTTTCTGCTATATCAGAGCTATTTGAAATCTATCCCTAAAAGGGTATATAATATTCAAGGTGCACATTGGGTCATTCAGAATAACTTCACACACACCCGCTACTGTGTATTTCAAGTCTAATTCTGTCACTAAACCCATACCTGTCACCCAGCGCCTAAATACTAGGCCTCAAATTTATATCCTGCTAAATCTCTCGTTACCTCTGTCCTGTTGTAGCTGGGAAAGTTATTTAGTGTCCGTCAAAGCACATTTTTTGTTCTGGGTTGAAATACAATTCCCAATTTAGCAATTTCATAATTTAGTGGTTTCTGCTATATCAGAGCTATTTGAAATCTATCCCTAAAAGGGTAGATCATATTGAAGGTGCACATAGGGTCATTCAGAATAACTTCACACACACCCGCTACTGTGTATTTCCAAGTCTAATTCTGTCACTAAACCCATACCTGTCACCCAGCGCCTAAATACTAGGCCTCAAATTTATATCCCGCTAAATCTCTCGTTACCGCTGTCCTGTTGTAGCTGGGAAAGTTATTTAGTGTCCGTCAAAGCACATTTTTTGTTCTGGGTTGAAGTACAATTCCCAATTTAGCAATTTCATAATTTAGTGGTTTCTGCTATATCAGAGCTATTTGAAATCTATCCCTAAAAGGGTATATAATATTCAAGGTGCACATTGGGTCATTCAGAATAACTTCACACACACCCGCTACTGTGTATTTCAAGTCTAATTCTGTCACTAAACCCATACCTGTCACCCAGCGCCTAAATACTAGGCCTCAAATTTATATCCTGCTAAATCTCTCGTTACCGCTGTCCTGTTGTAGCTGGGAAAGTTATTTAGTGTCCGTCAAAGCACATTTTTTCTTCTGGGTTGAAATACAATTCCCAATTTAGCAATTTCATAATTTAGTGGTTTCTGCTATATCAGAGCTATTTGAAATCTATCCCTAAAAGGGTATATAATATTCAAGGTGCACATTGGGTCATTCAGAATAACTTCACACACACCCGCTACTGTGTATTTCCAAGTCTAATTCTGTCACTAAACCCATACCTGTCACCCAGCGCCTAAATACTAGGCCTCAAATTTATATCCTGCTAAATCTCTCGTTACCGCTGTACTGTTGTTGCTTGGAAAGATATTTAGTGTCCGTCAAAGCACATTTTTTGTTCTGGGTTGAAGTACAATTCCCAATTTAGCAATTTCATAATTTAGTGGTTTCTGCTATATCAGAGCTATTTGAAATCTATCCCTAAAAGGGTATATAATATTCAAGGTGCACATTGGGTCATTCAGAATAACTTCACACACACCCGCTACTGTGTATTTCCAAGTCTAATTCTGTCACTAAACCCATACCTGTCACCCAGCGCCTAAATACTAGGCCTCAAATTTATATCCTGCTAAATCTCTCGTTACCGCTGTACTGTTGTTGCTTGGAAAGATATTTAGTGTCCGTCAAAGCACATTTTTTGTTCTGGGTTGAAGTACAATTCCCAATTTAGCAATTTCATAATTTAGTGGTTTCTGCTATATCAGAGCTATTTGAAATCTATCCCTAAAAGGGTATATAATATTCAAGGTGCACATTGGGTCATTCAGAATAACTTCACACACACCCGCTACTGTGTATTTCCAAGTCTAATTCTGGCACTAAACCCATACCTGTCACCCAGCGCCTAAATACTAGGCCTCAAATTTATATCCCGCTAAATCTGTCCTTAGTGCTGTAGCTGGGCGAGTTATTTAGTGTCCGTTCAAGCACATTTCTTGTTCTGGGTTGAAATACAATTCCCAATTTAGCAATTTCATAATTTAGTGGTTTCTGCTATATCAGAGCTATTTGAAATCTATCCCTAAAAGGGTATATAATATTCAAGGTGCACATTGGGTCATTCAGAATAACTTCACACACCCGCTACTGTGCATTTCCAAATCTAATTCTGTCACTAAACCCATACCTGTCACCCAGCGCCTAAATACTAGGCCTCAAATTTATATCCCGCTAAATCTCTCGTTACCGCTGTCCTGTTGTGGCTGGGAAAGTTATTTAGTGTCCGTCAAAGCACATTTTTTGTTCTGGGTTGAAATACAATTCCCAATTTAGCAATTTCATAATTTAGTCGTTTCTGCTATATCAGAGCTATTTGAAATCTATCCCTAAAAGGGTAGATCATATTGAAGGTGCACATAGGGTCATTCAGAATAACTTCACACACACGCTTCTGTGCATTTCCAAGTCTAATTCTGTCACTAAATCCATACCGGTCACCCAGCGCCTAAATACTAGGCCTCAAATTTATATCCCGCTGAATTTGAATACAATACATTGGGCCAAATAATATATTTGTTGTTGTGGTGAACCATAACAATGAGAAAAACATCTAGTAAGGGACGCGGACGTGGACATGGTCGTGGTGGTGTTAGTGGACCCTCTGGTGCTGGGAGAGGACGTGGCCGTTCTGCCACATCCACACGTCCTAGTGTACCAACTACCTCAGGTCCCAGTAGCCGCCAGAATTTACAGCGATATATGGTGGGGCCCAATGCCGTTCTAAGGATGGTAAGGCCTGAGCAGGTACAGGCATTAGTCAATTGGGTGGCCGACAGTGGATCCAGCACGTTCACATTATCTCCCACCCAGTCTTCTGCAGAAAGCGCACAGATGGCGCCTGAAAACCAACCCCATCAGTCTGTCACATCACCCCCATGCATACCAGGGAAACTGTCTCAGCCTCAAGTTATGCAGCAGTCTCTTATGCTGTTTGAAGACTCCGCTGGCAGGGTTTCCCAAGGGCATCCACCTAGCCCTTCCCCAGCGGTGAAAGACATAGAATGCACTGACGCACAACCACTTATGTTTCCTGATGATGAGGACATGGGAATACCACCTCAGCATGTCTCTGATGATGACGAAACACAGGTGCCAACTGCTGCGTCTTTCTGCAGTGTGCAGACTGAACAGGAGGTCAGGGATCAAGACTGGGTGGAAGACGATGCAGGGGACGATGAGGTCCTAGACCCCACATGGAATGAAGGTCGTGCCACTGACTTTCACAGTTCGGAGGAAGAGGCAGTGGTGAGACCGAGCCAACAGCGTAGCAAAAGAGGGAGCAGTGGGCAAAAGCAGAACACCCGCCGCCAAGAGACTCCGCCTGCTACTGACCGCCGCCATCTGGGACCGAGCACCCCAAAGGCAGCTTCAAGGAGTTCCCTGGCATGGCACTTCTTCAAACAATGTGCTGACGACAAGACCCGAGTGGTTTGCACGCTGTGCCATCAGAGCCTGAAGCGAGGCATTAACGTTCTGAACCTGAGCACAACCTGCATGACCAGGCACCTGCATGCAAAGCATGAACTGCAGTGGAGTAAACACCTTAAAACCAAGGAAGTCACTCAGGCTCCCCCTGCTACCTCTTCTGCTGCTGCCGCCTCGGCCTATTCTGCTGCTGCCGCCTCGGCCTCTTCCTCCGCCTCTGGAGGAACGTTGGCACCTGCCGCCCAGCAAACAGGGGATGTACCACCAACACCACCACCACCACCTCCGTCACCAAGCGTCTCAACCATGTCACACGCCAGCGTTCAGCTCTCCATCTCACAAACATTTGATAGAAAGCGTAAATTCCCACCTAGCCACCCTCGATCCCTGGCCCTGAATGCCAGCATTTCTAAACTACTGGCCTATGAAATGCTGTCATTTAGGCTGGTGGACACAGACAGCTTCAAACAGCTCATGTCGCTTGCTGTCCCACAGTATGTTGTTCCCAGCCGGCACTACTTCTCCAAGAGAGCCGTGCCTTCCCTGCACAACCAAGTATCCGATAAAATCAAGTGTGCACTGCGCAACGCCATCTGTGGCAAGGTCCACCTAACCACAGATACGTGGACCAGTAAGCACGGCCAGGGACGCTATATCTCCCTAACTGCACACTGGGTAAATGTAGTGGCAGCTGGGCCCCAGGCGGAGAGCTGTTTGGCGCACGTCCTTCCGCCGCCAAGGATCGCAGGGCAACATTCTTTGCCTCCTGTTGCCACCTCCTCCTTCTCGGCTTCCTCCTCCTCTTCTTCCACCTGCTCATCCAGTCAGCCACACACCTTCACCACCAACTTCAGCACAGCCCGGGGTAAACGTCAGCAGGCCATTCTGAAACTCATATGTTTGGGGGACAGGCCCCACACCGCACAGGAGTTGTGGCGGGGTATTGAACAACAGACCGACGAGTGGTTGCTGCCGGTGAGCCTCAAGCCCGGCCTGGTGGTGTGTGATAATGGGCGAAATCTCGTTGCAGCTCTGGGACTAGCCAATTTGACGCACATCCCTTGCTTGGCGCATGTGCTGAATTTGGTGGTGCAGAAGTTCATTCACAACTACCCCGACATGTCAGAGCTGCTGCATAAAGTGCGGGCCGTCTGTTCGCGCTTCCGGCGTTCACATCCTGCTGCTGCTCGCCTGTCTGCGCTACAGCGTAACTTCGGCCTTCCCGCTCACCGCCTCATATGCGACGTGCCCACCAGGTGGAACTCCACCTTGCACATGCTGGACAGACTGTGCGAGCAGCAGCAGGCCATAGTGGAGTTTCAGCTGCAGCACGCACGGGTCAGTCGCACTACAGAACAGCACCACTTCACCACCAATGACTGGGCCTCCATGCGAGACCTGTGTGCCCTGTTGCGCTGTTTCGAGTACTCCACCAACATGGCCAGTGGCGATGACACCGTTATCAGCGTTACAATACCACTTCTATGTCTCCTTGAGAAAACACTTAGGGCGATGATGGAAGAGGAGGTGGCCCAGGAGGAGGAGGAGGAGGAGGAGGAAGAGGGGTCATTTTTAGCACTTTCAGGCCAGTCTCTTCGAAGTGACTCAGAGGGAGGTTTTTGGCAACAGCAGAGGCCAGGTACAAATGTGGCCAGCCAGGGCCCACTACTGGAGGACGAGGAGGACGAGGATGAGGAGGAGGTGGAGGAGGATGAGGATGAAGCATGGTCACAGCGGGGTGGCACCCAACGCAGCTCGGGTCCATCACTGGTGCGTGGCTGGGGGGAAAGGCAGGACGATGACGATACGCCTCCCACAGAGGACAGCTTGTCCTTACCCCTGGGCAGCCTGGCACACATGAGCGACTACATGCTGCAGTGCCTGCGCAACGACAGCAGAGTTGCCCACATTTTAACCTGTGCGGACTACTGGGTTGCCACCCTGCTGGATCCACGCTACAAAGACAATGTGCCCACCTTACTTCCTGCACTGGAGCGTGATAGGAAGATGCGCGAGTACAAGCGCACGTTGGTAGACGCGCTACTGAGAGCATTCCCAAATGTCACAGGGGAACAAGTGGAAGCCCAAGGCCAAGGCAGAGGAGGAGCAAGAGGTCGCCAAGGCAGCTGTGTCACGGCCAGCTCCTCTGAGGGCAGGGTTAGCATGGCAGAGATGTGGAAAACTTTTGTCAACACGCCACAGCTAACTGCACCACCACCTGATACGCAACGTGTTAGCAGGAGGCAACATTTCACTAACATGGTGGAACAGTACGTGTGCACACCCCTCCACGTACTGACTGATGGTTCGGCCCCATTCAACTTCTGGGTCTCTAAATTGTCCACGTGGCCAGAGCTAGCCTTTTATGCCTTGGAGGTGCTGGCCTGCCCGGCAGCCAGCGTTTTGTCTGAACGTGTATTCAGCACGGCAGGGGGCGTCATTACAGACAAACGCAGCCGCCTGTCTACAGCCAATGTGGACAAGCTGACGTTCATAAAAATGAACCAGGCATGGATCCCACAGGACCTGTCCGTCCCTTGTCCAGATTAGACATTAACTACCTCCCCATAACCATATATTATTGGACTCCAGGGCACTTCCTCATTCAATCCTATTTTTATTTTCATTTTACCATTATATTGCGAGGCTACCCAAAGTTGAATGAACCTCTCCTCTGCCTGTGTGCTAGGCCTAAATATATGCCAATGGACTGTTGCAGTGGTGGCTGACATGAAGCCTGATTCTCTGCTATGACATGCAGACTAATTCTCTGCTGACATGAAGCCAGATTGTCTGTTACGGGACCTCTCTCCTCTGCCTGGGTGCTGGGCCTAAATTTATGACAATGGACTGTTGCAGTGGTGGCTGACGTGAAGCCTGAGTCTCTGCTATGACATGCAGACTGATTCTCTGCTGACATGAAGCCAGATTGTCTGTTACGGGACCTCTCTGCTCTGCCTGTGTGCTAGGCCTAAATATATGCCAATGGACTGTTGCAGTGGTGGGTGACGTGAAGCCTCATTCTCTGCTATGACATGCAGACTGATTCTCTGCTGACATGAAGACAGATTGTCTGTTACGGGACCTCTCTGCTCTGCCTGTGTGCTAGGCCTAAATATATGCCAATGGACTGTTGCAGTGGTGGGTGACGTGAAGCCTCATTCTCTGCTATGACATGCAGACTGATTCTCTGCTGTCATGAAGCCAGATTGTCTGTTACGGGACCTCTCTGCTCTGCCTGTGTGCTAGGCCTAAATATATGCCAATGGACTGTTGCAGTGGTGGGTGACGTGAAGCCTCATTCTCTGCTATGACATGCAGACTGATTCTCTGCTGACATGAAGCCAGATTGTCTGTTACGGGACCTCTCTCCTCTGCCTGTGTGCTAGGCCTAAATATATGCCAATGGACTGTTGCAGTGGTGGCTGACGTGAAGCCTCATTCTCTGCTATGACATGCAGACTAATTCTCTGCTGACATGAAGCCAGATTGTCTGTTACGGGACCTCTCTCCTCTGCCTGGGTGCTGGGCCTAAATTTATGACAATGGACTGTTGCAGTGGTGGCTGACGTGAAGCCTGATTCTCTGCTATGACATGCAGACTGATTCTCTGCTGACATGAAGCCAGATCCTCTGTTACGGGACCTCTCTCCTCTGCCTGGGTGCTGGGCCTAAATTTATGACAATGGACTGTTGCAGTGGTGGCTGACGTGAAGCCTGATTCTCTGCTATGACATGCAGACTGATTCTCTGCTGTCATGAAGCCAGATTGTCTGTTACGGGACCTCTCTGCTCTGCCTGTGTGCTAGGCCTAAATATATGCCAATGGACTGTTGCAGTGGTGGGTGACGTGAAGCCTCATTCTCTGCTATGACATGCAGACTAATTCTCTGCTGACATGAAGCCAGATCCTCTGTTACGGGACCTCTCTCCTCTGCCTGTGTGTGTGCTGGGCCTAAATATATGCCAATGGACTGTTGCAGTGGTGGCTGACGTGAAGCCTCATTCTCTGCTATGACATGCAGACTGATTCTCTGCTGACATGAAGCCAGATTCTCTGTTACGGGACCTCTCTCCTCTGCCTGTGTGTGTGCTGGGCCTAAATATATGCCAATGGACTGTTGCAGTGGTGGCTGACGTGAAGCCTCATTCTCTGCTATGACATGCAGACTAATTCTCTGCTGACATGAAGACAGATTGTCTGTTACGGGACCTCCCTCCTCTGCCTGGGTGCTGGGCCTAAATATATGCCAATGGACTGTTGCAGTGGTGGCTGACTTGAAGCCTCATTCTCTGCTATGACATGCAGACTAATTCTCTGCTGACATGAAGCCAGATTCTCTGTTACGGGACCTCTCTCCTCTGCCTGTGTGTGTGCTGGGCCTAAATATATGCCAATGGACTGTTGCAGTGGTGGCTGACGTGAAGCCTCATTCTCTGCTATGACATGCAGACTGATTCTCTGCTGACATGAAGCCAGATTCTCTGTTACGGGACCTCTCTCCTCTGCCTGGGTGCTGGGCCTAAATATATGCCAATGGACTGTTGCAGTGGTGGCTGACGTGAAGCCTCATTCTCTGCTATGACATGCAGACTGATTCTCTGCTGACATGAAGCCAGATTCTCTGTTACGGGACCTCTCTCCTCTGCCTGTGTGTGTGCTGGGCCTAAATATATGCCAATGGACTGTTGCAGTGGTGGCTGACGTGAAGCCTCATTCTCTGCTATGACATGCAGATTGATTCTCTGCTGACATGAAGCCAGATTCTCTGTTACGGGACCTCTCTCCTCTGCCTGTGTGTGTGCTGGGCCTAAATATATGCCAATGGACTGTTGCAGTGGTGGCTGACGTGAAGCCTCATTCTCTGCTATGACATGCAGACTGATTCTCTGCTGACATGAAGCCAGATTCTCTGTTACGGGACCTCTCTCCTCTGCCTGTGTGTGTGCTGGGCCTAAATATATGCCAATGGACTGTTGCAGTGGTGGCTGACGTGAAGCCTCATTCTCTGCTATGACATGCAGACTAATTCTCTGCTGACATGAAGACAGATTCTCTGTTACGGGACCTCCCTCCTCTGCCTGGGTGCTGGGCCTAAATATATGCCAATGGACTGTTGCAGTGGTGGCTGACGTGAAGCCTCATTCTCTGCTATGACATGCAGACTGATTCTCTGCTGACATGAAGCCAGATTGTCTGTTACGGGACCTCTCTCCTCTGCCTGGGTGCTGGGTAGTGTTGAGCGCGAATATTCGAAAAGCAAATTTTTTTCGCGAATATCGCAACTTCGCGATTTCGCGAATATTTCGAATATAGTGCTATATATTCGTAAAAACGAATATTGTTTCTTTTGTTTTCCCCCCCCCCCCACAAAATTACAGTACACATATAATTGATTGTTTCCCAAAGGTCCAACAGCTCAGATCTTACTCACATTGCCTAGAAAGTGATTGAGGCGCGAATCTTCGTAAGGCGATTTTATTAGCGCACATGCGAATATCGGCACGTCCCAGAACAGAGGCAAAGGGCTTTGCATTCATACATTAGTGAATTGAGTTGCGAATCTTCGTAAGGCGATTTTATTAGCGCACATGCGAATATCTACACTTGTCCCAGAACAGAGGCAAAGGGCTTTGCATTCATACATTAGTGATTGAATTGAGCTGCGAATCTTCGTAAGGCGATTTTATTAACGCAAATGCAAATATCTACACTTGTCCCCAGAACAGAGAGGCAAAGGCCTGTGCATTCATATAGTATAGCACCATATTCGCGAATACGTAGAACTTCGTAAAATTCGATTTACGAATATTCGTATTTTTTATTTTACTTTCCACCTTACAGATTACATTGATCTGTACTCTGTCAACTACTGTCATCACCCCCCACTGTATCTCGATTGATTCCCAAAAGTCTCACATTCCCTAGAAAGTGATTGAGGTGCGAATCTTCGTAAGGCGATTTTATTAGCGCACATGCGAATATCTACACTTGTCCCAGAACAGAGGCAAAGGGCATTGCATTCATACATTAGTGATTGAATTGAGTTGCGAATCTTCGTAAGGCGATTTCATTAGCGCACATGTGAATTTTGCATAGCATATGTATTATGCGATGCGAAAATTCGAATTATCGCATATGCGAAATAATAACGAATTTGAATAATCGCGAATATTTTACGAATATTCTTTCGAATATTCACAAAATTTCGCGAATTCGAATATGGGACATGCCGCTCAACACTAGTGCTGGGCCTAAATTTATGACAATGGACTGTTGCAGTGGTGGGTGACGTGAAGCCTCATTCTCTGCTATGACATGCAGACTGATTCTCTGCTGACATGAAGCCAGATTCTCTGTTACGGGACCTCTCTGCTCTGCCTGTGTGCTAGGCCTAAATATATGCCAATGGACTGTTGCAGTGGTGGCTGACGTGAAGCCTCATTCTCTGCTATGACATGCAGACTGATTCTCTGCTGACATGAAGCCAGATTCTCTGTTACGGGACCTCTCTCCTCTGCCTGTGTGTGTGCTGGGCCTAAATATATGCCAATGGACTGTTGCAGTGGTGGCTGACGTGAAGCCTCATTCTCTGCTATGACATGCAGACTGATTCTCTGCTGACATGAAGCCAGATTCTCTGTTACGGGACCTCTCTGCTCTGCCTGTGTGCTAGGCCTAAATATATGCCAATGGACTGTTGCAGTGGTGGCTGACGTGAAGCCTCATTCTCTGCTATGACATGCAGACTGATTCTCTGCTGACATGAAGCCAGATTGTCTGTTACGGGACCTCTCTCCTCTGCCTGTGTGTGTGCTGGGCCTAAATATATGCCAATGGACTGTTGCAGTGGTGGCTGACGTGAAGCCTCATTCTCTGCTATGACATGCAGACTAATTCTCTGCTGACATGAAGACAGATTCTCTGTTACGGGACCTCCCTCCTCTGCCTGGGTGCTGGGCCTAAATATATGCCAATGGACTGTTGCAGTGGTGGCTGACGTGAAGCCTCATTCTCTGCTATGACATGCAGACTAATTCTCTGCTGACATGAAGACAGATTCTCTGTTACGGGACCTCTCTCCTCTGCCTGGGTGCCGGGGCCTAAATATCTGAGAATGGACTGTTCCAGTGGTGGGTGACGGGAAGCCAGATTCTCTGCTATGGAACCTCTCTCCAATTGATTTTGGTTAATTTTTATTTATTTAATTTTTATTTTAATTCATTTCCCTATCCACATTTGTTTGCAGGGGATTTACCTACATGTTGCTGCCTTTTGCAGCCCTCTAGCTCTTTCCTGGGCTGTTTTACAGCCTTTTTAGTGCCGAAAAGTTCGGGTCCCCATTGACTTCAATGGGGTTCGGGTTCGGGACGAAGTTCGGATCGGGTTCGGATCCCGAACCCGAACATTTCCGGGATGTTCGGCCGAACTTCTCGAACCCGAACATCCAGGTGTTCGCTCAACTCTAATCATAGCCCTTTAAAAGCTGTAGTAGTAGTAGCAGTAGTAGTAGTGCTGACAATCTGTAGAAAAAAAGAATACTTAATTACCAGTGTGAAAGGGACAGTGCAAGGAATGTAATCTGAAGCTGAAGGGATCCATACGAAACAGTGCAGTTTGAATCAATCGCGGTGTAGGGCACAGAGTTGTGAAATTGAACAGTGTCCACAGTGTGAGGAATATGGAGAAATATAATATTGATGACTGCCAATTTTCAGTCAGGGGTGATGAGATTCTTGCATATGAAATAGGCTCCACAGGTGGCCCAGTCTCAAAGCCTCAAAGTGATAACATTACTAGAGATGTCGCGAACATAAAATTTTCCGTTCGCGAGCGGTGAACGCGAATTTCTACAAATGTTCATGAACGGTTGTACCGGGCGAACTGCCATTGACTTCTATAGGATGGCGAATTTTAAAACCCACAGGGACTCTTTCTGGCCACAATAGTGATGGAAAAGTTGTTTCAAGGGAACTAACACCTGGACTGTGGCATGCCGGAGGGGGATCTATGGCAAAACTCCCATGGAAAATTACATAGTTGACGCAGAGTTGGATTTTAATCCATAAAGGGCATAAATCACCTAACAATCCAAATTATTTTTTGAACAACGTGGTTTAAAACATCCAGTGTGTGTATACGATCAGGTATGATGTTGTATCGATCAGGTAGTGTAAGGGTTATGCCCGCTTTACAGACATTGACAGACCAAACTCCCCTTTTAATGCACCACAAACAGTCCATTTGCCCAACCACAAACTCCCCATTTGCACAAGGTTGGATACCAAGCTAGACATGTCCCGTTGATGGCATTGAAGGTTTCTTCCTCCACCCAGCCACGTACAACACCAAGGGTCCCGGAAAGGTGAATTGAATTGATTTTTCGAATGGGGAGATGGTTAAAAAAATGATGGCTCCCTCCCCTTTGTTTGAATCCACGGTCACTGCGTCTGTGCCGTGCAATTTACTGTCCCACCCGATATGAGTGCTATTTTCTATAGTTCTCTCTTCTCATCAGTTTAATCCCTGTTACGTCCCCAATCTGGGGTCCATTTATTAAATGGATTTTTCGAACGGAGAGATGGTTAAAAAAACGCTGGCTCCCTCCCCTTTGTTTGAATCCACGCCACGGTCACTGCGTGTCACGAGGGTGTCAAGAGCCACGTCTGACTCCGTTATACCCGGGGTCAGGAAGTCGCAGCGGGTGGCTGCGCGCTCTATGTCTAAAGATCACGTTGTTTCTTAGTGATTGTTTTCTGTGTTTGCCTTGCAATCCTTTTTGTCCCACTCAGGGATCCGTAGCTTCTCCTCCTCAGCTGTTTCTCGTCTGCCACTCCCAACCGCCTTATATTCCCCTCTCACACTTCTCTAGTTGCCAGTTATAGAGCTTCCTGCCTGGACTTCTATACTGACCCACTGGAGCTGTGAATCCTGGTTGTTGTTCCAGAGTGCTACCCTCCGGATCCCTGTTGGGCTTTTTGTTGTCTCCTGTTGTCGCCCACCTGGGATTATATGTTGAGTCTGTATTGTCTGTCCTCCCCTTGGTGTTTTCCTTTAGAGCTAGTGGTGCGGACTAGTGTTCCCACCGCCCTGTTCACTATCTAGGGCTCATCTTAGGGAAAACCAGGGTTTTAGGCACGTGATCGGCGTACGGGTGAGGAACCCGTCTAGGGACGTCAGGGCAGCCAGGTGCCAGCCGCAAGGTGAGTCAGGGGTCACCACCTTCCCTCTCACTTGGGCAGGGCCTTCCTCTTTCCCTCCCTCTGTGTCACGTATGTGATAGTCACGCCGATCGTGATATTATAACTGGCCCTTATTTTTTGGGAGAAAAAAAAATAAACATTTTTTATTTTTTTTTCTCTCTACTTAGAATCCAATATGGATCCTATTGCTGCTTTGGCAAAACAGCTTCAAGGCCTGTCTTTGGAGGTGGCAGGATTGAAGGCGTCTGTCCTCCAACAACAGCAGCAAATGCAGCAGACCGCAAGCCCAGCGGTTGCTATGGGTAACCAGGTTGTTACAGAACCCAAGGTTGTTCTTCCTGACAGATTTTCTGGGGGAAGGGACAAATTTGTGACGTTCCGTGAGGCCTGCAAATTATATTTTAAGCTGCGCCCTTACTCCTCAGGTAATGAAGAACAGCGGGTGGGGATTGTTATTTCCCTGCTTCAGGGGGACCCGCAATCCTGGGCGTTCTCGTTACCCCCTGGTTCCCAGGCTCTCCGGTCAGTGGAGGGATTTTTTGGGGCTTTGGGTCTCATATATGATGACCCTGACCGAGTCGCCCTGGCTGAGTCTAAGTTACGGAGACTCCTACAGGGAGATCGGCCAGCAGAGGAATATTGCTCAGAGTTCCGTAGGTGGGCTACGGATACTCAGTGGAACGACCCGGCTCTCAGGAGTCAGTTCTGCTCTGGGTTATCTGAAAGGGTTAAGGATGCGCTGGCGCTGTATGAGACCCCCCTTTCCCTTGATGCTGTTATGTCCCTCTCTATCAGAATAGATAGACGTCTTAGGGAGAGATCGAAAATTCCTGAGCAATTGGTAACCTCTCCCAAGCAGCAGTTAGTCTGTACTGACTTAGATGAGCCTATGCAGCTAGGAGGAACTTCTCGTCAGGTCCGTCCTCCTGAGGTTCACCGTAGGTGGGGGGCTTGTTTTTTCTGTGGGGGGAGGGGTCATTTCATTAATGTCTGTCCCTCCTTTCTCAAGAACAAAAGACCGTCGGAAAACTACTAACCCCAGGCTGTGCGGAGGATGTCAGCCGGGGGGTATACGTTTCCTCCATACGAACATCTCAATTTGTGTTGCCAGCGGTTATTGTTTTTGGTGTTAAGACGGAGTCTATTTCTTTTTTTCTAGACAGTGGAGCAGGGGTAAATTTGATAGATGCCCATTTTGCCCGCACTATGGGTTTGTCTCTCTGTACGCTGCAGAGACCTATTACCATATTCGCTATTGATTCTGCTCCTCTGTCTCAGAGAAACCTCACTCACATTGTCCATAACTTACACCTTCGGGTAGGGGACCACCATAATGAGTGTCTTTCATGTTACGTTCTGGAGGGCCTTCCCTCTCCTGTGGTATTGGGTCTTCCCTGGTTGGTAGAACACAATCCAGTGGTAGATTGGCAGGCCAGGGAGATATTGGAGTGGAGTGAGCATTGCAGAGAGAATTGCTTAAATAACAATTGCTTAATCGCCTCCATAGCTTCCTACCTACATTTATTTCGGACTTTGAGGACGTTTTTTCTGAAAAAGCTTGTCAGAAGTTACCACCTCATCGTCCTTATGATTGCCCGGTTAACCTGATTCTCGGTGCAAAATTACCCAAGTCCAGGTTGTATAATCTTTCGGGTCCCGAGAGACAAGCCATGAAAGATTATATCTCCGAGAGTCTGGCTAAGGGACACATCAGACCCTCTTCTTCACCAGTGGCTGCAGGGTTTTTCTTTGTTAAAAAGAAAGATGGGGGCCTGCGTCCTTGCCTAGATTTCCGTGAGTTAAACCGGATAACCATCCGAGACCCATACCCTCTTCCTCTCATTCCTGACCTTTTTAATCAGATTGCGGGTGCTAGGTGGTTCTCCAAACTTGATCTTAGGGGGGCCTACAATCTGATTCGTATCAAGGAAGGGGATGAGTGGAAGACAGCTTTTAACACCCCTGAGGGGCATTATGAAAATTTAGTCATGCCTTTCGGTCTGACCAATGCCCCTGCTGTCTTCCAACATTTCGTTAATGATATTTTTAGTCATCTCATCGGCAGGTTTGTAGTCATATACCTAGATGATATCTTAATTTATTCGGCGGATCTGAAAACACATGAAGTACATGTCAGGCAAGTACTGCAGGTCCTACGGACGAATAAATTATATGCAAAAATTGAAAAATGTGTCTTCGCCGTTCAGGAAATACAGTTCCTGGGATATCTATTATCTGCTTCAGGTTTCCGTATGGATCCTAGGAAGGTCCAGGCAATTTTAGATTGGGATCTTCCTGAGAACCTTAAAGCTCTACAACGGTTTTTGGGTTTCGCAAATTTCTATAGAAAGTTCATTAAAAATTATTCAGTGATCGTTAAACCTCTTACTGACATGACTAGGAAGGGGACTGATTTTTCTAAATGGTCTGACGCCGCTAAAATTGCATTTTCCTCTCTAAAAGAGAGATTTACCTCGGCACCTGTTCTAATTCAACCTGATGTCTTCCAGCCTTTTATTGTTGAAGTAGATGCGTCAGAGGTGGGAGTGGGGGCTGTATTGTCTCAGGGTCCGTCTCCTGGCAAATGGCGTCCTTGCGCTTTCTTTTCCAAAAAGTTATCTACTGCAGAAAAGAACTATGATATTGGAAATAGGGAACTGTTGGCGATTAAACTGGCGTTTGAAGAGTGGCGTCACTTCTTAGAGGGAGCAATCCACCCCGTCACGGTGATTACGGATCACAAAAACCTTCTGTACCTAGAATCGGCTAAGCGTCTCACCCCTAGACAAGCTAGGTGGTCGCTATTCTTTACCAGATTTAACTTTGTAATCACCTATCGTCCTGGGGCAAAAAATACCAAGGCAGACGCATTATCTCGTAGTTTCCCTGGAGGGGGTAATGTTAGTGATCCGGTACCTATTTTACAAAGAGGAGTGGTTGTCTCTGCTGTGCACTCTGTTCTAGAGGGAAAGGTGTTAGAGGCCCAGGGGGACGCCCCGGCCTCTTGCCCCTCAGAGAAATTGTTTGTACCGTTAAACCTGCGTCTTGAATTATTAAAGGAACATCATAATTCGGCACTTGCTGGGCACCCGGGTAGTAAAGCAACCTTGGAGCTATTGTCTTGTCGTTTTTGGTGGCCAAGTTTGCGTCAGGATGTAATGGATTTCGTGTCTACTTGTTCTACTTGTGCACGCGCGAAAGTCTCTCATACACGTCCAGCAGGGTCTTTATTGCCACTTTTCATCCCCAATAGGCCATGGACACATCTGTCAATGGATTTCATCACTGACTTACCGTTGTCTGCGGGTAAAACAGTTATCTTGGCAGTAGTAGACAGGTTTAGCAAAATGGTACACTTTATTGCGCTACCCGCACTTCCTAATGCTAAGACTCTTGCTCAGGTGTTTATCAGTGAAATCGTGAAGCTTCACGGGGTCCCTTCCGATGTGGTTTTGGATCGGGGAACCCAGTTTATTTCTAAGTTTTGGAAAGCTTTTTGTTCCCGTTTGGGGGTACACTTGTCCTTTTCCTCAGCTTTCCATCCTCAGTCGAATGGACAGACTGAGTGTACCAACCAAACCTAGAAACATATTTAAGGTGTTTTGTGTCTGAAAACCAAGAGGTGTGGTCATCATATTTACCGTTAGCCGAGTTTGCCATAAATAATCGCTGTCAGGAATCCACTGGCAAGTCACCATTTCTTGGTGCATACGGTTTTCATCCCCAATTTTATACTTTCAAAGAGGGGGGGTCTTCTGGGGTTCCCGAAGAGGAACGGTTTTCTTCATCTCTTTCATCGGTATGGCAGAAGGTGCAAGCTAACTTGAAAAATATGAGTGGTAAATATAAATGCATGGCCGATAAGAAACGGTCGCCAGGTCCGGACCTAGGAGTGAATGACTATGTGTGGTTGTCTACTAGGAATATTAAGTTGAAGGTTCCCACTTGGAAACTGGGCCCTAGGTTCATTGGTCCTTATAAAATAGTAGCCGTCATTAACCCTGTGGCTTTTCGCCTGGAGCTACCTCAGACTTTTAAGATCCATAACGTCTTCCATAAGTCGTTACTCAAGAAGTATGTTCCACCTCTAGAACCATCACCGCTGCCACCTCCTCATGTTATTGTGGATGGTAATCTGGAGTTTCAAATATCCAGAATTGTTGATTCTCGTCGGGTCCGCCGCTCTCTTCAGTATCTGGTGCATTGGAGGGGTTACAGTCCCGAGGAAAGAATGTGGGTTCCAGCGTCAGAGGTAAACGCCAACAGGTTAATTCAGGCTTTCCATGCCTCTCATCCTGAGAGACCTGGTCCTGAGTGTCCGGAGGCCCCTCGTGAAAGGGGGGGTACTGTCACGAGGGTGTCAAGAGCCACGTCTGACTCCGTTATACCCGGGGTCAGGAAGTCGCAGCGGGTGGCTGCGCGCTCTATGTCTAAAGATCACGTTGTTTCTTAGTGATTGTTTTCTGTGTTTGCCTTGCAATCCTTTTTGTCCCACTCAGGGATCCGTAGCTTCTCCTCCTCAGCTGTTTCTTGTCTGCCACTCCCAACCTCCTTATATTCCCCTCTCACACTTCTCTAGTTGCCAGTTATAGAGCTTCCTGCCTGGACTTCTATACTGACCCACTGGTGCTGTGAATCCTGGTTGTTGTTCCAGAGTGCTACCCTCCGGATCCCTGTTGGGCTTTTTATTGTCTCCTGTTGTCGCCCACCTGGGATTATATGTTGAGTCTGTATTGTCTGTCCTCCCCTTGGTGTTTTCCTTTAGAGCTAGTGGTGCGGACTAGTGTTCCCACCGCCCTGTTCACTATCTAGGGCTCATCTTAGGGAAAGCCAGGGTTTTAGGCACGTGATCGGCGTACGGGTGAGGAACCCGTCTAGGGACGTCAGGGCAGCCAGGTGCCAGCCGCAAGGTGAGTCAGGGGTCACCACCTTCCCTCTCACTTGGGCAGGGCCTTCCTCTTTCCCTCCCTCTGTGTCACGTATGTGATAGTCACGCCGATCGTGATACTGCGTCTGCGCCGTGCAATTTACTGTCACACCCGATATGAGTGGTATTTTCTGTAGTACTATTCTCATCAGTTTAATCCCTGTTACGTGACGTCCCCAATCTGAGGTCCATTTATTAAATTGATTTTTCGAACGGGGAGATGGTTAAAAAAAACGCTGGTTCCCTCCCCTTTGCTTGAATCCATGCCACGGTCACTGCGTCTGTGCCGTGCCATTTTATTGTCACACCCGATATGAGTGCTATTTTCTGTAGTACTATTCTCATCAGTTTAATCCCTGTTACGTGGCATCCCCAATCTGGGGTCCATTTATTAAATAGATTTTTTGAACGGGGAGATGGTTAAAAAAAACGCTGGCTCCCTCCCCTTTGTTTGAATCCACGCCACGGTCACTGCATCTGCGCCGTGCAATTTACTGTCACACCCGATATGAGTGCTATTTTCTGTAGTACTATTCTCATCAGTTTAATCCCTGTTACGTCCCATATCAGGGTGGGATTGCCTTTTGTGAAAAAATTTTTAGGCCCGGGTACCTTCGACTGCCTTCACAGTGACAGACCAAACTCTGATACACCAAACTGAATTGGGAACCGGGAGATGGAAAAAGCATCTTGGTCGGACCTCTTACTCCTAAGTTGGAGCACTGCGCGTGCACGGAGCAATGTGCTGTGACACCCTATATGAGTGGTGTCTTAACTAGTCCTATTCCTATCAGTTTAATCCCTGTTGCGTCCCCTATCCGGGGACGTGTGCCGAATTGATTAACCATTGGCGAATTAACGAACCATTACGACATCCTGGAATAATTTCGTTCTGAGCTCTGTACTTGATTTGTATTGGAATTGATGGGGATTTTTTAAACTGTCTGCATTATTTCAAATAAACTATTAAGAGACTTTATTATGATTTTTTTTATTTTATGTATTAAAAACCCACCCATACAACTTAGAAAAAACGTTTTTTTTTTAATCATAAAACATCCAGCCGTCCCAATCGCTTTTGGTCTGATCATAATGAAGCAGCGGCCTTATCATCTGGGGTGTGGCAACATTGCCAACACACTCATAGAGGTGATGATCGCTTCATTGTGATACGCAAGACCCTTCACCACAACAAGGTAACGATCACTAAAGGGGAATTGACACTTGTATGTGCCTTTTTTTGTTGTTTTGTTTTTGCAGCCACAGTGCAGCACTAGAGGCCAGAAAAATTAGGCATGTACACATGCCTGAAAAACAATGTTATTGTTGCAGCCGCTGTTGTAGCAGCAGCCGGAAAAATTGATGTTTTCAAGGCAGAAAGGTGACTAAAACATTGCAGCTTGAACCTTAGTTGGTGGCGGAGAATTCACCGGTATGCAGACATTAAATACAGCAGTGTGGGGACCATTTTGAGGCCAAGGCATGTCATCCCCTACTGTCAGTCCCTTCGGGATCCATGCCTCATTCATCTTAACCCCTTAAGGACACAGCCTTTTTACACCTTAGGACCAGGCCATTTTTTGCAAATCTGACCAGAGTCACTTTAAATGCTGATAACTTTAAAACGCTTTGACTTATCCAGGCCATTCTGAGATTGTTTTTTCGTCACATATTGTACTTCATGACACTGGTAAAATGAAGTAAAAAAAAAAATTTTTTTTGCACCAAAAAATACCTAATTTAACAAAAATTTGGAAAAATTAGCAAATTTCAAAGTTTCAGTTTCTCTACTTCTGTAATACATAGTAATACCCCCAAAAATTGTGATGACTTTACATTCCCCATATGTCTACTTCATGTTTGAATTATTTTGGGAATGATATTTTATATTTTGGGGATGTTACATGGCTTAGAAGTTTAGAAGCAAATCTTGAAATTTTTCAGAAATTTACAAAAACACAATTTTTAGGGACCAGTTCAGGTCTCAAGTCACTTTGCGAGGCTTACATAATAGAAACCACCCAAAAATGACCCCATCTAAGAAACTACACCCCTCAAGGTATTCAAAACTGATTTTGAATACGTTGTTAACCCTTTAAGTGTTGCACAAGAGTTATTGGCAAATGGGGAGGAAATTTGAGAATTTTATTTTTTTGTCTAATTTTTCATTTTAACCCATTTTTTCCACTAACAAAGCAAGGGTTAACAGCCAAACAAGACTGTATCTTTATTGCCCTGACTCTGCCGTTTACAGAAACACCCAATATGTGGCTGTAAACTACTGTACGGCCACACAGCGGGGCGTAGAGTGAAAGGTGCGCCGTTTGGTTTTTGGAAGGCTGATTTTTATGGACTGGTTTATTTACACCGTGTCCCATTTGAAGCCCCCTGATGCACCCCTAGAGGAGAAACTCCCTAAAAGTGACCCCATCTAAGAAACTACACCCCTCAAGGTATTCAAAACTGATTTTACAAACTTTGTTAACCCTTTAGGTGTTGCACAAGAGTTATTGGCAAATGGCGATGAAATTTGAGAATTTCATTTTTTTGCCTAATTTTCCATTTTAACCCATTTTTTCCACTAACAAAGCAAGGGTTAACAGCCAAACAAGACTGTATCTTTATTGCCCTGACTCTGCTGTTTACATAAACACCCCATATGTGGTCGTAAACTACTGTACGGCCACACAGCGGGGCGTAGAGTGAAAGGAGCGCTGTTTGTTTTTTGGAGGGCTGATTTTTATGGACCGGTTTTTTGACACCATGTCCCATTTGAAGCCCCCTGATGCACCCCCAGATTATAAACTCCATAAAAGTGACCCCATCTAAGAAACTACACCCCTCAAGGTATTCAAAACTGATTTTACAAACTTTGTTAACCCTTTAGGTGTTGCACAAGATTTAATGGAAAATAGAGATACAATTTCAAAATTTCACTTTTTGGGCAGATTTTCCATTTAATTTTTTTTTTCCAGTTACAAAGCAAGGGTTAACAGCCAAACAAAACTCGTTATTTATGGCCCTGATTCTGTTGTTTACAGAAACACCCCATATGTGGTCGTAAACTGCTGTACGGGCACACGGCAGGGCGCAGAAGGAAAGGAATGCCATACGGTTTTTGGAAGGCAGGTTTTGCTGGACTGTTTTTTTTTTACACCATGTCCCATTTGAAGCCCCCCCTGATGCACCCCTAGAGTAGAAACTCCAAAAAAATGACCCCATTTTAGAAACTACTGGATAGGGTGGCAGTTTTGTTGGTACTAGTTTAGGGTACATATGATTTTTGGTTGCTCTATATTACACTTTTTGTGCGGCAAGGTAACAAGAAATAGCTTTTTTGGCAGCGTTTTTTTTTGTTATTTACAAAATTCATCTGACAGGTTAGATCATGTGGTAATTTTATAGAGCAGGTTGTCACGGACGCGGCGATAACTAATATGTATACAATTTTTTTTATTTATGTACGTTTTACACAATGATTTCATTTTTAAAACAAAAAAAATGTTTTAGTGTCTCCATAGTCTAAGAGCCATAGTTTTTTCAGTTTTTGGGCGATTATCTTAAGTAGGGTCTCATTTTTTTGCGGGATGAGATGATGGTTTGATTTGCAGTATTTTGGGGTGCATATGACTTTTTGATCGCTTGCTATTACACTTTTTGTGACGTAAGATGAAAAAAATTGCTTTTTTTTACACCGTTTTATATTTTTATTTTTTTACGGTGGTCACCTAAGGGGTTAGGTCATGTGATATTTTTATAGAGCCGGTCGATACAGACGCGGCGATACCTAATATGTATACTTTTTTTTATTTATGTAAGTTTTACACAATGATTTTATTTTTGAAACAAAAAAAATTATGTTTTAGTGTTTCCATAGTCTAAGAGCCATAGTTTTTTCAGTTTTTGGGCGATTATCTTAAGTAGGGTCTCATTTTTTGCGGGATGAGATGACGGTTTGATTGTTACAATTTTGGCGTACATGCTACTTTTTTGATCACTTTTATTACCTTTTTTTGGGAAGTAAGGTGGACAAAATTTCAATTTCATCATAGTTTTTTATTTTTTATTTTTATGGCGTTCACCGTTCGGTTAAAGTAACATGACCGTTTTATAAATCAGGTCGTTACAGACGCGGCGATACCAAACATGTGTAGGGAATTTTATTTTTTTAATTTTTAATCAGTGATAAATGTGTTTTTTGATTTTTACTTTTTTTTCACTTTTTTTTTTACCCAGACCCACTTGGTTCTTGAAGATCCAGTGGGTCTGATGTCAGTATAATACAGTACTGTACTCTATATAGGGCTCTGTACTGTATTTTACTTACACTGAACAGATCTATGCTTTCAGCACAGATCTGTTCAGCACCATGGACAGCAGGACGCCTGAGCAGGCGTCCTGTTGCCATGGGAACCTTCCCCGTCTGCTCAGTAGTGGTCAGAACTGCGCAGACGGGGAAGGGTGAGCACGGGGCTGCGGGGGGCTGTCTGGGGGCTCTCTCCATCGGGGGGCTGCAAAGGCACTGCAGCCCCCCGATCGGAGAGGGAGGGAGCTCCCTCTTACTGTTAACTTTTTCCATACAGCGGTCCGTACGGACCGCTGTATGGAAAGGGTTAAACGGCTGACATCGCATCACCGATGTCAGCCGTTTATTCCAGGGTGCCAGCAATGTGCTGGCACCCGGGTATACCTACTCTACACCAACAATTATTCAATGAGAGGCGGGCGGGGGATCGCGATCCCGCCTGCCGCACCGCCCCCACCGCCCGCAACACCCCCCTGCACCTCCCACCGGGCTAAAATCATTCAGAGGTGCAGGAGGGGGTGATAAATATATATTTTCGCCACACTAAAGTTTCTGATCGCCGCGGTCAGGGACCGCAGCGATCAGAAACTGCAGAAAGCGCAACAAACCGCAGGTCTGAATTGACCTGCGGTTTGTTGCGATCGCGGACATGGGGGGGTCACGGGACCCCCCCGCGCATTTAGCCGAGGTGCCTGCTCAATGATTTGAGCAGGCACCTTGTTCCGATCACAGCCGGCCGCACGGCAGTGATCGGAACAACACATGACGTACCGGTACGTCATGTGTCCTTAAGGACTCGGGAAACATGCCGTACCGATACGTCATGTGTCCTTAAGGGGTTAATGAAGGTGAGGTAATTAACACTTTTTTGACCGAGGCGACTTCTTTTGTCAGTGACAATGCCTCCTGCTGCACTGAAGGTCCTTTCTGACAGGAAACTTGCAGCGGGGCAGGCCAGAAGTTCTATCGCAAACTGGGATAGCTCAGGCCACAGGTTAAGCCTGCACACCCAGTAGTCAAGAGGTTCATCACTCCTCAGAGTGTCGATATCTGCAGTTAAGGCGAGGTAGTCTGCCACCTGTCGGTCAAGTCGTTCTCTAAGGCTGGATCCCGAAGGGCTGTGGCGATGTGTAGGACTGAAAAAGCTCTGCATGTCCTCCATCAACAACACATCTGTAAAGCGTCCTGTCCTTGCCGCCGTGGTCGTGGTAGGAGGAGGATTACTTTCACCTCTTCCCCAGTTAGATTCCCGTTGTGCTGTGACATCCCCCTTATAAGCTGTGTAAAGCATATTTTTTAGTTTGGTTTTGAACTGCTGCATCCTTTCTTACTTCTGGTAATTTGGTAACATTTCTGCCACTTTCTGCTTATACCGGGGGTCTAGTAGCGTGGCCACCCAGTACAGGTCGTTCTCCTTCATCATTTTTAAACGAGGGTCCCTCAACTGACATGACAGCATGAAAGACCCCATTTGCACAAGGTTGGATGCCGAGCTGCTCATTTCCCGTTCCTCCTCCTCACTGATGTCATTGACGGTCTTTTCTTCCCCCCAGCCACGTACAACACCATGGGTCCCAGATAGGTGACAACAACGAGCACCCTTGGATGCCTGCTGTGGTTGGTCTTCCTTCTCCTCAAAGCCATATTCATCCTCTGACTCCTCTTCCTCATACGGACTGTAGGTGTTAAGGTAGATACGTGGGTCAGTATGCTTTACTCTTTGCTTATCATATTATGTCTGAATGTAGCAGAGTGTGAGTTGATGTCTATATAGTCCAGGGTCCATAATTGGACTTTGTGATAATACATTGTGGACTGGATAATACTTCTGATAGGCACTGACAGTATCTTTTTTCGTATATATGTAGGCACTTGCACTTTATCAATATGTACTGTAATTATCACACATCTGCAGTCTGAGTGACATTTTAAGTGTTCTTAATGTCTGTGAGGCCAGAAATGGTTGCAACTGTATATGTACTAATAAAAACTATTGATTTTGTAAAAAGTCATGTTGTTGGAGTTGCAATTTGTGATTTAAATTAGATCCACATATCGATTATTGGTTGCGCTAAAGGTGATATTGGGTCGCTTACACAGTAAGTAAAAGGGAAACAAGTGTTGGTTTATCCTCTTCCTCATACTCCTCTTGCAGCGTTGCCGCAGGTTCAGCAAGCAATGATGACAAGGCTGTTTCTGGTGGTGATGGTTACCACAACTCTTCCTCTTCACTCTTATCTACAGCCTGATCCAGCACTCTTCGCAGGGCACGCTCCAGGAAGAAAACAAATTGGATGAGGTTGCTGATGGTGCCTTCGGTGCGACTGACTAGGTTTGTCACCTCCTCAAAAGGACGCATGAGCCTACAGGCATTGCGCATGAGCGTCCAGTAACGTGGCAAAAAGATTCCCAGCTCCGCAGAGGCTGTCCTAGCACCCCGGTCATACAAATACTCATTGACGGCTTTATCTTGTTGGAGCAGGCGGTCGAACATTAGGAGTGAATTCCGTGTCGGGCTGTCGCAAATCAAGCGCCTCACTGGCATGTTGTTTCGGCGCTGAATGTCTGAAAAGTGCGCCATGGCCATGTAGGAACGCCTGGAATGGCCACACACCTTCCTGGCCTGCTTGAAGACGTCCTGTAAGCCTGGGTTCTTAGACACAAAGCGTTGTACGATGAGATTTAACACATGTGCCATGCACGGCACATGTGACAACTTGCCCAAATTCAATGTCGCAAACAAATTGCTTCCATTGTCACACACCAATCCGCTGCAGAGCCACTCATTCCATGCTTGGCAGCCGTCAGCAGGTTGACCCAATGCGCAGTGTAGGTGATATACCTGCCCTGACCATGCTTTGCAGACTAGGTATCAATGGTCAGATGCAGGGCCGATCCTAGGGTCACAGGCGCCTGGGTGCAGAAATATTTCTGGCGCCCCCACATGGGCGTGGTTATCTTACTAACTCCTCCCCTTTACAATGTTTCTATGGCAACAACTTCAGCCCCCAACTTCAGCCCCACGAATCGGCGGCTCGGCTTAAAAAAAAAAAAGTCAAAAAAAAAAAGTCAAAAAAAAAATGTCCCGGCGGCTCGCTCGGCCAGGGCCGGACTGGGGATAAAAACCAGCCCTGGAAAAAGTTGCACACCAGCCCCACAGCATTGCGTCATTATTTACTTGTTTATAATAGGAGAAAGCATTCATTTTAAAACACGTGTGTAAACACGAATATGAACTTTGCCCCACGATAGCTCTTTTGTAGAACCCCCATAAAAACTTACAGTTACTTGACTTGGCCCTTGGGGATCTCGGACGCCACTTCAACACTTTGGCCGGGGGCTCGGCGGAGCTGATGTTGTGCTTTAACCTAATGAGAAAGATTTCATAATAAGGATTTGGAGAAAGGGCAGAGGGATAGCAGAGCAGGGAGAGGCTGGTGCTGCTACTAGGGGGTCATACCATGGGGGAGTAATAAAGCCCACCATAATGCCCCCCCAGTAGTAATAATTCTCAGTGCCCCCGTAGATGACCCCCATAGTGCCCCCCCTTCCCCATAGTACCCACCATAATGTGTCCCAGTATAAAATGCCCCTATACAGAGCCCCCATATAAAATATCTTCTTTTTTAGCCTCAGTAGATGCCCCTATAGTGCCCCCCAATAATCTGCAGTAAGATGTGCCCCCATAGATGCCCCCAATCATGTGCCAGTAATAAGAGCCCCCCCACCATCATGTGCCAGTAGCCAGAGCCCCCCCATATCATGTCAGTAGCCAGAGCCCCCCCATATCATGTATCAGTAGCCAGAGCCCCCCATATCATGTGCCAGTAGCCAGAGTGCCCCCAATCATGTGCCAGAAATAAGAGCCCCCCCACCATCATGTGCCAGTAGCCAGAGCCCCCCATATCATATGCCAGTAGCCAGAGCCCCCCCATATCATGTGCCAGTAGCCAGAGTGCCCCCATATCATGTGCCAGTAGCCCCCCATATCATGTGCCAGTAGCCCCCCTTATCATGTGCCAGCCCAGTAGTCCCCCCTTATCATGTGCCAGCCCAGTAGTCCCCCATTATCATGTGCCAGCCCAGTAGCCCCCCTTATCATGTGCCAGCCCAGCCCAGTAGTCCCCCCTTATGTGCCAGCCCAGTAGCCCCCCTTATGTGCCAGCCCAGTAGCCCCCCTTATCATGTGCCAGCCCAGTATTGTACCTATATAAAAAAATAAAAAAAAATAATACACTTATACTTACCTCCAGCAATGCGATGCGATGCAGGCCGCCTCTTCCGTCTGTGTCCCTCGCTATACGGCTCAGGCGACGCGATGACGTCATCGCGCCGCCTGCACCGGCCTGAGCTCTGATAGGCTGCCAGCACTAAGCCGGCAGCCTATCAGAGGAACAGGAGGGGACACACCTCTCCCTCCTCTGCCGCAGCACAGGCATCTGTATTGCCGTCCTGAGGACGGCAATACAGATGACTATGGAGATGAGCGCTTCCGCAATGGAGGCGCTCATCTCCTGCTCTGCCCTGCCGCCGGCCGCGGCCGCCCCCACTTGTCACCAGGGCCGCGGCCTTGCGGCACTCAGGCTTGCCGGCCCACCGGGAAATTTCCCGCTATCCCGGCAGGCCAGTCCGGCCCTGCGCTCGGCGCCTTTCGGGTGACAGCGCTGGGGTGCGGGGCACCCACTGCACCCCGTGTAGGATCGGCCCTGGTCAGATGGGCCCTTGCCCCAACACTGTATGCCAGAGATGCCATGACTTCTTTTTCAATCACTGAGTAGAGGTTTGGGATTGCCTTATTAGAAAAAAAAATATTGTCCGGGTACCTTCCACTGTGGTGTCCCAATTGAGACAAATTTTTTGAAGGCCTCAGACTCCACCAGCTGGTATGGTAAAAGCTGACGGGCTAAGAGTTCCGTCAAGCCAGCTGTCAGACACCGGGCAAGGGGGTAGATCTGTGACATTGGCTTCTTACTCTCAAACATTTCCTTTACAGACACCTGACTGTAGGCAGATGAGATGGAACTGCTCAAGGTGAGAGGCGGAGTGGCGGGTGGTTGAGAGGGGCCAAGGAGGACAGCAGTGGTTGACGTGGCTGAAGATGCTGGACCAGGAGGAGGATGGTGGCTTTGAGCTTGTGTGCTGCTTCTACTCGTCATCATGTGTTGATCCCATAGGCGTTTGTGATATGCGATCATGTGCCTTCGCAAAGCAGTTGTACCTAGGTGGGTGTTGGATTTCCCACGACTCAGTTTCTTTTGGCACAGGTTGCAAATGGCATCCCTGTTGTCAGAGGCAGACACACAAAAAAAAATGCCACACTGCTGAGCTTTGCAATGACGGCATTCTGGTGGTGGCAACAGCATGCGTTGATTGGCGTGCTGTCTGACTGATCCCGGGTGCCGATACATGCTGTCTGACTGTGCCACTAGCTCCTTGCGACGACCTCCCCCTGCTTCCAACTCGTCTCCTCCTTCTCTCAGTCTCCCCTTCTGAACTTTCCCCCTCTTCTTCTTCTCTTCGAGCAGGCACCCGCGTGGCATCCACGGACACATCGTCATCATCAACCACTTCACTTGTATCTGACACCTCAGCAAAGGAAGCAGCAGCGGGTACAACATCACCATCATCACACTGTACGTCCATGTGTGTAATGCTGCCTGACTGAGACATATCCCTGTTATCTACATCCCCTGGCAATAATGGTTGCATATCACTAATTTCATCCAACTGATGTGTAAATAACTCCTCTGAGGGATCAAGTGAAGCGGCTGTGGTGGTAGTGGTGGTAGTGGTGGTGGTGGTGGCGGCGGGGGGGGAGAGTGGTAACCTGATAGCAGGTGACCAAAGCTGAGCTGGAGGAGGATGGTGCGTCAAGGTTCTTAGCAGAATCTGTTGAAGATTGGGTGTCCTGTGTAAGCCAGTCAACTATTTTCTCAGAATTTTTTGGGTTCAGGGTACGTGGCCTCTGAACACTGGGCATTATTCCAGGGCCAGTGGAAATCACAGCACCACGAACACGACGGCCTGCCTCTGCCTGTCATTTTTTATTAGATAAGTGTTACTATGCGAGCAAGGTACTGTGCCACCCTATATAAGTGGTGGGCAGAGGGCACAGTACAGTCTGTGTGGGCCTGACACACACTGGCTTGCAAATGTGAATATATCCCAGAAACATTTTCAATATATTTTTTTTTTATCTGCAAGGTATTTGTGTGAATGACACCCTGTAACGGTATGAGTGGAGGCCTAGCCACTAGCCAGTGGGCACAATACAGAATGTGTTTATGTGCACACGGGCTTGCAAATATGATTAGATCACAGAAAAATGTTAAATATATTATTTTTTTATCTGTGAGATATTTTCTGTCACACCCTGTATGAATGGTGTGCACACAGTACTGTCTATGACTGAGCCTGCAGCCTTTCACACACGGGCAGCCAGGCAACTGCAATATATATATATATATATATATATATATATAAAAATAAGCACACTGATGTACCAGTCCTGAAAAGGGCTTTTTGGGGTGCTGTTAGGACGCTGTCCTTACAGCAGATGAGTCTGTGGACACAGAACAATGCCCTAGCTATTTCCCTATTGAATCAGCAGCAGCTACACTCTCCCTCCTCTCCTTGTGAATGCAGTTTCCGAATGAATCTAAAATGGATGCTGTCCAGGAGGTGGGAGAGTCTGGGAGGGAGGGTCTGCTGCTGATTGGCTGGAATGTGTCTGCTGACTGTGAGGTACAGGGTCAAAGTTTACTGCTGATATATAGGGGGCGGACCGAACATCGCATATGTTCGCCCGCAGCGGCGAACACGAACAAGCTATGTTCGCCAGGAACTATTCGCCGGCAAATAGTTTGAGGAATCACGAAACATTACACACCTCCAGAAGCTGGACTGGAAGCAAACATGTCTGACAGGACAACCCCCTGCTTGGGAGCCCGAGCTGGAACTGAAACACCCCAGACAGTCTGGAACCCAGACAGTAAGGATTTCTGAAATTATTGTATGTCTGAGCCACATACTGGTTACATCTTTGAGATCCTGGGAATCAGCCAAACATTGTAGGACCCAGGGAAGCAGAGATATGGAGAGCTCATAGTAGAAGCCAAGTAGCAATTCTGTGTTTGTTCTCCAAATATGCTAAGGACACAGATGGATCGATTGGCACCAGAATTGACTCCCTATGAACTTCTGGTGAGGAGTCATGATACATATTGGGTTTTTGGAGTTTTAGCTACCATACCCAAATGGAGGGGGAGTGGGACCCAGGGTGTGGGAGGGAACTGACCGACCAAGGGTTTAATTGCGCGTGCGGGGCAGTAGCCATGGTGTTTTTTCTGAAGGGAGGTTACAAAATCTATCGTGTTGGTAGAGACCAGGAACCCCCACTGGCATCATTGACTCCCATCTCAAGGACTACTCATCTCTTCATAACTGACTTTCGTGTTATCTGCTAATTCTGGTTGTACTACCACCTGTATTTGCATCTCTAACTATTGTATGTGTATATAGTATTGTTGACTAGTGTGCACTTAAAGTGGTTAAATATATCATTTAATCTTGGGTTGTTCTTTTATCTTGATCCACAAATCCACATGTTTATCGTTACATGCTACCTGGGATGGTTTCTGGCCAAATATAATCCCACTAACGAAACGGTCTTATATCTAACGAGGAAATGGATGCAGTCTACTGGGCTGGCAGGGCTCTGTTTTACTGGGGCAGTGAAAG
Source organism: Bufo gargarizans (assembly GCF_014858855.1). Classification (NCBI taxonomy): domain Eukaryota; kingdom Metazoa; phylum Chordata; class Amphibia; order Anura; family Bufonidae; genus Bufo; species Bufo gargarizans. Next base: position 18,362,206 of record NC_058080.1, read on the forward strand.
GGCTCACTAAACCTGTCAGGGAAGTGAGCAAGTGTTGTGCCATGTGGGAGGTCGCGTAGGCCTCCCTCTCTCACTTCCTGTGCCTCCGTGTGCCCATGAGGACAAGGGGTGTCTGTGTAAATTGTGTCAGGCTGTTACATCTTGGTGAAAGTGAAATGACCGTACCAGGTGATCCCGACGTAATAGTGACATCAGGCGGTTCTGCAAGGTTTGGTTTGTCACAGTGATTAATAGAAAAACAATACTGTTGGGTCATGATTCCCAAATTGGGGATAATAACTTGTCTTGTTCTACTGTTATTGGGATGTCCACCTTGTTTAACAGATAAGAAATTACTAATGAATATGAATAACTCATCTAATTACACTGTTATTGCAATGTCCACTATCTTTAATAGATAAACAATTCTATTGCTCCTTGATTCTCAAACTGGTGTGAATAATCTGTCTCCTTCAAATGTTATTGGGGTGTCCACCTTGTTGAATAGATAAAAAATGGTATTAGGCCTTCATTCTCAATTTTAAGTAAATAACTAGTGTTGATCGAGCACTGTAGTGCTCGGGTGCTCAGGGGCTGGAGCACCCAAGTATAAAGGAAGTTAATGGGAGTATCCGAGCATTAAACCAGGCACCCCCTGCTCTGGAGAGGGGAGGGTGCCTGGTTCATAGGAAAAGGTCAGAAATTGATGTAAACACAACTGAAATGGTTCGGGAACAGCATGGGGAGGATGCATCTTGGACTCCCAGATTGCTGATGGGAACAATGTTGTCCGAGTAGTACGACACTTTTACAGACTGACAATAATATGCACAGAACCACAAAAAAAAAAAAAAAAAATTTGAGGAAAAATGTATATTTACTTGTATATAAAGTCCAAGTGCTGCCAAAAATTACAAGGAAGAGGTCATCCGAAACAATCTGTATATCACATAATGGAGGGCCTCATTCACATTGTGGTACAATAGTTCAGGTACTCGGACTCCTACACTCATAAAGCCTATGCACTAAGTGAAAGGGCTGCCAAAAATTACAAGGAGCGGCACTCCAAAACACCATTTGTTACACATAAAAGAGGGAATCATACACACCCTCGAAAAATTATGATTGGTGGCTTGCTGGTGACCCTCAAAAACATTTGGAGCTCAAGGACCTGCTGATCTGACCATCTAAAATATTAGGGGCGAGGGCCTGCTGCCGCAATAGTGACTCTAGATAACCTCTGGGCAATTGCACGTCCACGTGATGGCGACGATCCATTCGGATGTCTGCCCTATCAACTTTCAATGTTCTTTTCTGCGCCTACCATGGTGATCATGGGTAACGGGGAATAAGAGTTTGATGCCGAAGAGGGAGCCTGAGAAAGGGCTACCACATCCAAAGGAGGTCAATGGCTGAAATATGATTGGCTGTTGTTGCCTTGCCCTTTTTTTTCAAAATTTTGAACCACCCAGAGAGGGTGGGACAAGTTATTAAAGCACAAGCGCCCAAGGAAGGCAGCAGGTGCGCGGCAATTGCCCACTCTCGACTTGGGGAGGTAGTGACGATAAATAACAATATATCACTCTTAAGAGGCCTTGTTTTTGGAATGAGTACACTTTCCGTTAACGAGGATCTATTGGAGGCCAAGTCTGGTGCCAGCAGCCAACTTGTTCCCGGCCTCAACATCATTCACCCAGTGTGCCATCATGGTGAGGATTGTGTTGACCAAACTCTTGGCTACTGAGATTGTCTAAAATGCTTATAACGCACGGGTCGTGGGAAAGGCAGCCTACCTTGAAGTCAGCCATGTGTGCCAGAGTACCAACAGGCAAGACTTTGCTGTCGTCATCAGAAGGTGAGCTGACCCTATAAAAGATTGTAGGTGAGGGCCTGCAGGTGAGCTGACCCTGTAAAACATTATATGCGAGGGCCTGCAGGTAAGCTGACCCTGTAAAACATTATATGTGAGGGCCTACAATGGAGCTGACCCTGTAAAACATTATATGCAAGGGCATTATATGCGACAAATAAACATGTTGATATGATGGAAGAGGAGGAGGAGGATGAAAAAGGAAGATTTAACCATATACTCTTTTTGTAGTGGAAGGGGTGCATGAGAATACAGTGTATTGAGTACATTAAACAACACATTTAAAGTGTCTTTGTTCATCTGCTTTCCTCTGGTGAAGTCGAGAAGTCAGGGGCAATCCAGGCCTTGTTCAATTTTATAAGAATCAACCTGTCAGCATTTTCAGTTGACAGGCGGATATGCTTATCTGTTATAATGCCACCAGCAGCACTAAATACCTGCTCAGACAAAACGCTAGAGGCAGGGCAGGCCAGCACCTCCAAGGCGTAGAGCGCCAGTTCTCGCCACATGTCCAGATTGGACACCCAGTAGTTGTAAGGCACTGAGGGATCACTGAGGACGCTGACAGGGTCTGCTACGTACTCCTTCACCATCTTCCAAAACGTTTCCCTCCTTGTGACAGTACGCCGCGCATCAGGGTGAGGGTGCTGGTGGGGTGTCATGAAACTATCCCAGGCCTTGGAGAGAGTTGCCCTGCCTCTGTTGGAACTGCTGTGTGTTCCCTTTGTCTCCCCTCCTCGGTTGCCCAAGAAAGTACGGACTCTGCTGCCCGCGTTGTCAGATGGAAATTTTTGGAGCAATTTTTCAACTATGACCTTCTAGTATTGCACCGTTTTTCTCGTCCTCTCCACCTGAGGAATGAGAAATGAGAAATTATCTTTGAAGCGGGGGTGGAGAAGGGTGAACACCCAGTAATCTGTGTTGTCTAAATTGCATGTAATGCATGGCTCGCGGGAAAGGCAGCCTAACCTGAAGTCAGCCATGTGTGCCAGAGTACAAACAGGCAAGACTTTGCTGTCGTCATCAGGAGGAGGATAACTATCCATCTCCGCAACCTCTTCCTCCTCTTCTGACACCCCACGCTGAACAGATGGAATTAAACTTCCATGGGTACTACCCTCTGTAGCGGAGGCAGCCATCTCTTGCCCCTCATCATCTTCTTCATCATCCAATTTGTTCTGAGAAGACAGATGGAGGGAGGTTTGGCTATCACTCTTTGTAATGTCTTCTTCCCCCATTTTTATTTCTTCCACATGCCAAGCGTCGTCCTTAATTGTGAGCAGCGAGTGTTTGAGTAGACACAGAAGTGGGATGGTTACACTAATAATAGCCTGTGGCTCACAATCTATGTTGATTCCTCAAAGTTTCTTCAAATGTCACAGAGGTCAAACATCCATGCCCACCTCTCACTTCTGATTAGCGGAAGGCTGACTGGAAAGGTGATGATGACCATGTTGCAGCTGGTATTCCACTACTGCCCTTTTCTGCTCACAAAGCCTGGCCAACATGTGGAACGTGGAGTTCCAGGGTGTGCTCACTTCGCACAACAGTCAGTGAGCTGGCAAGTTAAAGTGCTGCTGCAGTATTGACAGACCGGCTGAAGCTGGTGATGACTTGCGGAAATGTGCACACAAGCGGCGCACCTTCGCTAGGGCAAATTGGGGTAGGTTTCGAGAAACCGCTGAACCACTAAGTTTAAGACGTGGGCTAGGCTTGAGATGTGTGGGAGCTTGCCGAGCTCCAAAGCCGCCACCAAGTTACGGCCATTATCACACACAACCATGCCTGGTCGTAGATTGAGTGGTGAGGGTCACAGATCAGTCTGGTCCCTTATCCCCTGCAATAGCTCTGCGGCGGTATGCTGTTTGTCCCCTAAGCATATCAGCTTCAGCACGGTCTGTTGACACTTCCCTACTGCAGTGCTACACTGCTTCCAGCTACCGGCTGAGGGTTGACTGGTGCTGCACGCAGAAAATTCGGTGATGGAAGTGGAGGAGGAGGTGGAGGAGGAAAAGTGGGGGTTGGAACCACTAACGTAGGTGCTGGCAGAAACCCTGATGGAATTTGGGCCCGCAATCCTTGGCCTCAGTAGCACCTGTGTCATCCCAGGGTACGGGTCACTCCCAGCCTCCACAACATTCACCCAGTGTGCCATCAGGGAAATGTAGCATCCCTGGCCGAAAGCACTTGTCCGTGTGTCCGTGGTTAAGTGGACCTTCCCAGTAAGTGCGTTGGTCAGGGCATGTGTGATGTTAAGGGACACATGTTGGTGTAAGGCTGGCACAGCACACCTTGAAAAATAGCGGCAGCTGGGGACTGCGTAACAAGGCACGGCCACCAACATCAGGCTGCAAAAGGCCTCTGTGTCCACAATATTCAGAAAGTGGGTAAGCTAAAATATAACATTTATTAATAATGCAGATAAAATATTTTCCAAAATAAAGTGTGCATAAGACAAACCTTGGGATAGAAAATGTATATGGACCCTAGGGATCACCTAGGTGTCTATCCCAATTGAAGTAACAAAAAATACACTAGAATAGTGCACCTTTTGTCCTACCGGTACCGCAGAACAGGATACGGATTGTTCACCACCTCCGATTAAGGTTTCTCCAATTGAATAAAAAAGATGAAAAAATTAAAGTTAGGCAGTGATGCACATGTGTGCAGGGTCCCTGTAAAGGACCTATGGCTGACTGACGTAAGTATCCCTAATGCTAGATATAGGTAGCAGCCTCACCACAGGGCACTCGTCCTAACAAGGACGACCCCGTCCGGATCCTGTCCCTTACAAGGAATATACTATATGTCCCTAAAGGATCTAAAAAGAACTCCCTCAGTGTCCACAAGCCTAAATGGCAACATTTCCAGGGCCAGTAATGTGGAAAGCTGCGCATTTAGTGCTATGGCCTTTGGGTGGGTGGCTGGGTATTTGGATGGTCGCTAATGGTGCTTGCAAAGGTCCAGGTGGAGGGCCAGAGGCATCCTCGCCTGCGCCTTCGACAGGCGATTGAAAACACAAACGGGGGCGTGGCCGGATGCCGGGAGGAGAGGTCGCATAGTGCCAGAGCTCCGGCTGTGGAACTCCGACAGCGGCACAAAGCAGCTATATTTCTAAGATTTTGGAGATACTTACCTACCCCAGAACGGACCTTGCTCCAGTACTCCTTCCGATGATGACCAGAGGAAGGAAGAAGGGTTCGCAGCCTCAGAAAATGACGGCATTCTTCCATCCAGCTCCTGGGTCTTCACAAGATGGCGCCGGTTCCCGCCACACGGAGGGAGCGCCCTGCCCGTCCTCTGCAGCGGCGCTCATTCAGCGTTCACCAGGGTCTCCCTCTTCAGCAGGATCCGACTCTCCTTCCTCACAGGAACCTAAAAAACAAAAGAGGGTGAGTGAACAGCAGCCATACAGTCCTCCCCTTGATACTTACCCTGCGTCACCAGGCATAGATCCTGGATTAACAGTCAATGCAATGCAGGACATGCTGTCAGATCTAAAACGATCTATTCATGGCGACTTTAAAGAGACAATCTCTGTTATTCATGCAGACATAGTCGCTATAGGAGAAAGAACCGCACATTTGGAAGAAAAAATGGAGGAATTTGTCTCAGCGCATAACTCACTAGTTGATAATCATAATGCGGTTGAAGATGACATAGCCACCATGAAACTTAAAATTCGCTGATCTGGAGGATCGCTCCAGAAGAAACAACATTAGATTCAGAGGCATTCCTGAAAGTGTTCTGGACTCTCAGTTGCAGGACTTTATTGCGGACCTCATAGTGGCATATCTGCCAGACACTCCAGGGCCAGAGTTGATAATAGACCGGGTTCACCGGGTTCCCAAACCCAAAGCTCTTCCAGCCTCTATTCCCAGAGATGTTCTTGCCAGAATACACTTTTATCACCTAAAAGACTCCCTAATGAGAGAAGCTCAAAAAAAGAGGACGGATATCCCTGAAAGATTTTGTAATGTCCTCCTATTCACTGACTTATCACCAGCGACACTGAGCAGGAGACGCGAGTTCCAAGTGTACACCAAAGCATTGAGGGACAACAATATTCCTTACAAATGGGGTTTCCCTGTCAAGCTGATTGTGAGATACCAAAATTCATCAAATGTCCTAGTTTCTCCACAGGAAGCGTCAGTAGCTTTTGCCAAATGGAACATCTCTGTGCCACCGGAGGGCGCCAAAGCCAAAGATAAAGACAAAGAAAGAGACAAAGCAATGAACTCTCCTTCTAATAGACCTTCCTCTGATAGAAGCCACCTTAACTTGACTCCAGAATGGACCAAAGTGGGAAGAAATCCTCCGTGAAACTTATGCGGGACACTTTCTTTGATACCATAAGTATCCTTCCATGTTATACTTGTTTGGTTATACTACTATTATGCTATTCTTATGGGGTTCCACACCCTGATGCTCTACCTCTGAGAACACATATTACATCTCTGTGTTCACATTCCCTAATCCACTGTTTTCCTAACGCCTCCCATACTAAGTGAGATACATCACTACTTGTGGTCACTGTTAGACCATTGTTATGTTTCTGTTATTTATTAATCTTTTTTTTTTTCCATGTTTTATCTTATTGTTTTATAAGGTTACACAAAAAAGGTCTACCTCAAACAAAGGAAGTCAAAGATTCAAATCTACGTTCCCCACAATTTCTTTACGGTAACATAAGTGTACTTCACTATTTCACTCACACACTAATTATTAATCATCTCAGGTTAGAAATATTAGCATATTGTATTAGAAATCAATATGGCTAGTAAAGGTATAAAAATCTTCTCTGCAAATGTTAAAGGTCTTAATAGCCCATTTAAGCGGTCAGCATGTTGGAATGAGGTGAGGAAACAAGGAGCTGACAGTATCTGTATTCAAGAGTCCCACCTTAATAAGGAAGACTCCTACAGATTTTCTCACCCCTCCTTTCCACACATTTTTTTCTCATCAGCTTCAAATAAAAGAAAAGGTGTGATTATAGGCTTCAAAAATTCTGTTGCCTTCCAGTGTCATAATACAATAATTGATGAAGAGGGCAGATACATCATCATTATATGCGATATAAACAACTCTAGATACACAATAGTTAATTTATATGCCCCTAATGCTGATCAGATCAATTTTATCAAATGTACAGTCAAAATAGCTCAGGATTCTAAGCAAGGCTCTCTATTGATTTGTGGCGACTTCAACATGTGTCCTGACTCCTCAATTGATAGGCTGCCTTCTCCTCTTCCCTCTCAAAAGAATTCACACCTCAGAGATTTCTTATTCCAAGAGGGTCTTCTAGATATATGGAGGGTTCACCATGCTAATGAAAAAGATTTTACTTTCTTTTCACACCCACACAATACTTACTCTAGAATTGACCTCTTTGTATCAGATAAATGGCTCCTTCAAAAAGTGTTAGAAGTATCAATCTCTAATATAACGTGGTCTGACCATGCGTTTATCACTCTTACTCTGGATGATAAATATAGTAATAGAATATATTCCCCATGGAGACTCAATAACTCCTTACTCCAAAATTCTTCTATTCGTACAGAAGTAGAAAATTCATTAAAAGAATATTTTAAATCCAATGACAATGAGCTGGTTTCAGATATTACATTATGGAGTGCGCACAAGGCATTTATAAGGGGTGTTTTGTTGAAACATGCGGCTATCCAAAAGAAGAATAGACGGAAAACTCTTGATAAATTACTAGCTGATATCAAAAACCTAGAGGATTCTTCTAAGATTTCGTTAGACCCTAAAATTATCAGCAAATTAAAAACAGCCAGACACCATTTATATCTCCATTTACACGAAAAACATGAATTCCACCTGCGCAAAGTCAATTCAGACCACTACTCTCAAGGTAATAAAGCGTCAAAAATTTTAGCTAATAGAATTAAAAAAAGAGAAATTAAATCAAGAATCCCCTTCTTATACGACAGTCAAGACCAAAAATTATATAATCCCAAGCATATAGCAGAGGAATTCGCCAAATATTATGAAAATTTATATAATCTGGAGAAAGCGTCTGACATTGTCCAACCGACTACTGAATATATTAATGATTTCCTTACTGGTATATCACTTCCTTCCATAACTCCAGCCCAAAATCAATCCCTTAACTCTAAAATCACACATCAGGAAATTTCTGAAGCAATACACTCCCTAAAAAACAATAAATCTCCTGGTCCGGACGGACTTACAAATGAATATTATAAAATGTTCTCACACATCCTAAACCCCTTTTTGAATAGATCCTTCAACTTAATAGCAGAACAGGAGTCGATCCCCAAAGATATGTTAAACGCACTGATAATTACGCTCCCCAAACCTGGTAAATCTGCAGACAAGCCGGCTAACTTCAGGCCTATATCGCTACTAAACTCAGATATAAAGATTTTTGCGAAAATTCTGGCAAAAAGATTATCTGGTATCCTTCCTACATTAATAGCTAATGACCAAATTGGTTTTGTCCCCAACAGGCAATCATCAGATGGCACTAGGAGATTCATAGACCTTTTAGATGTAGCTCACTCTACACGGACGCCTTCTCTGCTCCTCTCCTTGGACGCGGAGAAGGCGTTTGATAGGATACATTGGAAATACATTCAGGCAACCTTGAAAAAATTTGGATTTGGTGATTTTTTCCTGTCTGCGGTAATGTCCTTATACTCCAACCCTAGCGCCTCTATTTACTCATCTAGTTTCTTATCTGCTCCATTCAATATTAAGAATGGAACTAGACAAGGGTGCCCCATGTCCCCTTTAATATTTGCCCTTGCAATGGAACCCTTTGCGGAACATATCAGATCCTCCCCTCTCATTAAAGGGTTAACGGTGGGGAACACAGATCATCGCATAGGTCTTTTTGCAGATGATGTGTTAATCTTAACATCAAATCCTGCAACTGCATTAAATGCTATTAACAATATAATTACTAAATTTGGCAAAGCGTCCTTCTATAAAGTTAATATCAACAAGTCCCAAATTCTTGACCTGGGTTTATCCAGAACTACCAAAAACTTAATCTCCAACTCATACAAATACCCCTGGGCTGTAGAATCATTGACATACCTAGGCATTCAGCTTGCATTCCCTACTAGTAAACTATTCAAAGTTAATTTTTGGCCACTATATAATAAGATAAATGACTCCTTAAACAACCTAAGAATGGACTCTCTTTCATGGTTAGGGAGAATAGCAGCAATTAAAATGATGATATTACCCAAAATTATTTATATGTTTCGTAATATTCCAATTGCCATTCCCAAAGGATACTTATCAAAACTACAAACTTTACTCAACCGACATATATGGGGGAAATTTAAACCCAGAGTGAAAGGTCTCATCCTTCAAAGATCACTTAAAACAGGCGGACTCAACACCCCTTCTATTAAACAATACTATGCCTCTTCTATACTTGATCAAATGAGATACTTGATTAAAAATGATACCTCTAAAAAATGGGTTGTACTGGAGAAAAATATAATGGGTGCCCATGACTTAAACTTATGGCTCTCAGCCACAGCGATCTTTGGTATTAAACATGTCTCTTCACTATCAACCCTGAATGCAATCTTTAGCATCTGGTATGTCATTGCTAGAACAGAAAAATTAGTTACTTCCTCAATCTCTTCCCTACCTCTAGAAATATGTGAATTAGCCATACCAGACCTTCGGATTGGTAACTGGATATCCTCCGGTATTACAGATATTGGTCAATTGAGAATTAATGAAGTTTTTGTTGACTTTGCTTATCTTCATAGAGAATTCAGCATTCCCAACTCAGATTTCTATAAATACCTTAGAATAAGACATCTACTTCAATCCCCAAGAAATTTTCAATTTACCTCACAAAACCATTCGCTAATGGACTGGATCCATATGACACATAGACTAGATAAAGGTATCACGAAAGGATATCAATTACTAAAAGAATCTAGCACAAATCCATTACAACACATCATGGACTTGTGGAACTCTGAGTTGGGCTCTGTTCTCAATAGAAGCGGAATGGGGGGAAACCTTCACCTCTGTATCTAAGCTCTCCAAATGCTCAGACCATTTAGAAGGAGCGAGAAAAATTCTATATAGATGGTACAGAACCCCAATGTACTTGAATAAAATATTTCCTGAAATCTCGCAAACATGTTGGAGATGTGGTAATGCCCCTGTTACATACCTTCACATGTGGTGGGACTGCCCAGCAGTTAATTGTTTATGGATCTCAATTTTTGAATTAATATCTCATCTAGCAGGCTCCCAAATCACTCCCTCTCCTAAGATGGCTCTTTTATCTGTAGGCCTTATTGATCTCCCTCAACATTATAGATCCATTGTTAGTCATCTAATATTTGTTACCCGCCTAAAAATTGCTGCCTGCTGGAAAGCCGGTGATCTCCCCAATATCAAGAGAATTCTTAGAACACTAGACAATTGTTGTTTATATGAAGGAATTTGGGCTTCATCTAGGAACTCGAAACTTACCTTTCTAAAGAACTGGGATATGTGGTTGAACGACAATAAGTGCAAGATACCCCCCAATGCGTCTATTAGGCTATAACGCTTCAATCGTGTTGCGTTACCTGTACACTAATATTTTGCTATGTGAAGTACCTGTGATGTCATTTCTTATTAATGGTATCAGTTTATCTGTCTTATGAAGTGTAATTTCTAATTTTTTAAAAGAAGTTTCACAAGTGCCTAAAAATACCTCTGCTAAGAATGTATTCATGTGATTGTATTCATGCAATTGTAACCTATTTTTTATTTTATTTTATGTAAATCTTAATAAAAACCTATTGTTCAAAAAAAAAAAAAAGAAAACACAAACAATAGGGGAAGAGGAGGCAGTGGAATGACCCGCAGACACAGATTGTGGACCCAGGCGTTTGTCCCACTTATTAAGGTGCTTGGATGCCATGTGGCGGATCATGATGGTGGTGGTGAGGTTGCAAGTATTCACACCCCGGCTCATTTTAGTGTGGCACAGGTTGAAAATTACTGTTCTTTTGTCGTCCACACCTTACTCAAAAAAGAGCCAAACTGCGGAACAGCTACCCCTTGGCAAGGGAGATTTACGCAAGGGGGTGCTCCGTGGAACAGTTGCAGACCTGTTTGGTATGGCCCGCCTTCTCCCTTTTGCCACCCCTCTGCCTCCTCCAGCCTGTTGCGGTGCTGCAGATCCTTCCCCCTCTTTACTGCTGTCCTAGCTCGGCTATCCACCTTCCCAGGTTTGGTCATTGACCGCATCGTCCACCACCTCCTCTTCCACTTCCTCACTCTGATCATCCTCTTGATTTGTTGACCTAACCACAACCTCATTTATTGACAACTGTGTCTCATCCTCTTCATCAACCTCTTGAGACAGTAATTGTGACTGACTCATTGGCAACTGTGTCTCATTATTATCCATCTCATAAAACACTAATTGCCATTCCTCACCATCATGTTCTTGTGATTGTGGATGCTCGAGAGGTTAGGAATCAGGGCACAAGATTTCATGTCCCACTTCAAGCGGGCTTGGCAAGAGGGCCAAATCAAGTATTGGAGATGAAAAGAGCTCCTCGGAATTTCCAAGTGTGGGATCAGTTGTTTGGCCAGACTCTCCATGGTGGGAGGAAGGAGGATCAAGGAGAGGATTCTGCTGACCAGACTTTTGACTACTGAGAATGGACTTTGTGGAAGACAGGGTGGATTTTTAACCGACTGGAAGCATTATCTGCTGTAATTCAACCGACCACCTGGTCACACTGGTCTGACTTCAAGAGTTTTGGCCTATGACGCCTTACAAACTGGGACATGAAGCTAGGTATCGTGGATGAATGTTTTTATTGTTCTCTGGCAGCAGGCACTAGTTTCAATGCACCCAGGACCACAGCCTCTGCGAGCACCATCAGCACCATGGCCTCTTCCCCATCCCTTACTGCTCGCCTTCTTCATTTTAAATGTTATATGCACGCTTGACACACAAGATGTGGCACAGATGTCACAGTTCACAGCAAGCACAGTATATGGAAAAAGTACCTAAAAGTATGGAAAACGGAAAATAGATTTCACTTATATTTTTCCTATCTCTGTCCCTGAAAAACACACAGGAGGTATTGGACAGATGTCACAAGTCACTAGAGACACCCTCTATAGAAAAAGTATTAATAATGAAGGAATAAAATAATTATGTCTATATTATATTGCTGCCTCCACACACAATAGTCCTTAACCCTTTAAGGACTAGGCCCTATTTCACCTTACGGACTTGGCCAATTTTTGCAAATCTGACCAGTGTCACTTTAAGTGCTGATAACTTTAAAACGCTTTCACTTATCCAGGCCATTCTGAGAATGTTTTTTCATCACATCTTGTACTTCATGACACTGGTAAAATGAAGTTAAAAAAAAAATCATTTTTATTTATAAAAAAAGACCAAATTTACCAAAAATTTGTAAAAAATTGCAAATTTCCAAGTTTCAATTTCTCTACTTCTATAATACATAGTAATACCTCCATAAATAGTTATTACTTTACATTCCCCATATGTCTACTTCATGTTTGGATCATTTTGGGAATTATATTTTATTTCTTTGGGATGTTGCAAGGCTTAGAAGTTTAGAAGCAAATTTTCAGAAACCCAATTTTTAAGGACCAGTTCAGGTCTGAAGTCACTTTGCGAGGCTTACATCATCAAACTTCCCCCTCAAGGTATTCAAAACTGATTTTACAAACTTTTTTAACCCTTTAGGTGTTCCACAAGAATGAATGGAAAATAGAGATACAATTCCAACGCAGAAGGATAGGAATGCCATCAGGCTTTTGGAAGGCAGATTTTGCTGGACTGTTTTTTTTGACACCATGTCCCATTTGAAGCCCCCCTGATGTACCCCTAGAGTAGAAACTCCATAAAAGTGACCCCATCTAAGAAACTACACCCCTCAAGGTATTCAAAACTGATTTTACAAACGTTGCTTACCATTTAGATGTTCCACAAGGAATAATGGAAAATTGAGATACTATTTCAAATTTTCACTTTTTTGGCAGATTTTCTATTTAAATATTTTTTTTCCAGTTACAAAGCAAGAATTAACAGCCAAACCAAACTCAATATTTATGGCCTTGATTCTGTACTTTACAGAAACACCCCATATGTGGTTGTAAACTACTGTATGAGCACACGGCAGGGCGCAGAAGGAAAGGAATGACATACGGTTTTTGGAAGGCATATTTTGCTAGACATTTTTTTATTTTTTATTTTTTTACACCATGTCCTATTTGAAGGCCCCCTGATAGGTGTTCCACAAGAATTAATGGAAAATAGAGATACAATTTCAAAATTTCACTTTTTTGGCAGATTTTTAATTTTAATATTTTTTTCCAGTTACAAAGCAAGGGTTAACAGCCATACCAAACTCAATTTTTATGGCCCTGATTCTGTAGTTTACAGAAACACCCCATATGTGGTCATAAACTGCTGTACGGGCACACCGCAGGGCGCAGAAGGAAAGGACTGCCATATGGTTTTTGGAAGGCAGATTTTGCTGGACTGTTTTTTTGACACCATGTCCCATTTAAAGCCCCCCTGATGCACCCCTAGAGTAGAAACTCCAAAAAAGTGGCCCCAAATTAGAAACTACGGGATAGGGTTGCAGTATTGTTGGTACTAGTTTAGGGTACATATGATTTTTGGTTGATCTATATTACACTTTTTGTGAGGCAAGATAACAAGAAATAGCTGTTTTAGCACCGTTTTTATTTTTTGTTATTTACAACATTCTACTGACAGGTTAGATCATGTGATATTTTTATATACCAGGTTGTCACGGATGCGGCGATATCTAATATGTATACTTTTTTTTATGTAAGTTTTACACAATGATTTCATTTTTGAAGCAAAAATAAATAAATCATGTTTTAGTGTTTCCATAGTTTGAGAGCCATAATTTTTTCAGTTTTTGGGAGATTACCTTGGGTAGGGTATGATTTTTGTGGGATAAGATGACGGTTTTATTGGCACTTTTTTGGGGTGGTGTGACTTTTTGATCGCTTGCTATTTCACATTTTATGATGTAAGGTGAAAAAAAATTGTTTATGTAGCACAGTTTTTATTTTAAATTTTTTATGGTGTTCATCTGAGGGGTTAGGTCATGTGATAATTTTATAGAGCCGGTCGATACGGACGTGGCGATACCTAATATGTATTATTTTTATTTATTTATGTAAGTTTTACACAATAATATCATTTTTAAAACATTGAAACAAAAAAAATCATGTTTTAGTGTCTCCATATTCTGAGAGCCATAGTCTTTTCAGTTTTATGGTGATTATCTTAGGTAGGGTCTCATTTTTTGCGGGATGAGATGATGGTTTGATTGGGGTGCATATGACTTTTTGATCGCTTGCTATTACACTTTTTGTGATGTAAGGTAACAAAAAATGGTTTATTTAGCACATTTTTTATTTATTTATTACGGTGTTCATCTGAGAGGTTAGGTCATGTGATATTTTTATAGAGCCGGTCGATACGAACGTGGCAATACCAAATATGTGTACTTTTTTATGTAAGTTTTACACAATAACAGCTTTTTAAAACAAAAAAAATGATGTTTTAGTGTCTCCATATTCTGAGCTATATTGTCTATTTTATTTTTTGGGCGATTGTCCCAGGTAGGGGCTTATTTTTTGGTGGGATGAGGTGACGGTTAGATTGGTACTATTTTGGTGGGCATACGCCTTTTTGATCGCTTGCTGTTGTACGTTTTGTGATGTAAGGTGGCAAAAATGTGGTTTATTTAGCACAGTTTTTTTTTTTTACGGTGTTCATCTGAGGGGTTAGGTCATGTGATATGTTTATAGAGCCAGTCGATATAGACGCGGCGATACCTAATATGTAAACTTCTTTTTTTTCCCTATTTTTAACCAATTTTTTTAGCTTTATTGGGGAAAATGACGTTTTTGTTTATTTTTACGTGAAACTTTTAATTTTTTGGAGGGAAAACTTTATTTTTTAAACTTTTTTTTCACTTTGGGACTTGAAGTTTTGGGGGTCTAATCCTTAACAATGCATTACAATACTTCTGTATTGGAATGCATTGGCTGTATGAGTAATACTGTGTGTATTACTCATACAGCTTCCGGCCTATGAGATCCAGGGTGCTGGATCTCACAGGCTCTTTACCGGAAAGCAGCGGGATGCCTTCCTTAGACATCACACTGCCTTCCATGCCATCGGGTCCCCCCCCCACAGCAGCATTGGGGATCCGATGGCACAGCCGACTACCGCCGCCGCACCAGGTAAAAGCCACAAACCGCAGGTCTGAATTGACCTGCGGTTTGCGCCGAACGCAGATACAGGGGGGTCACCTAATCCTCCCGGCGTTGTGACAAGATGCCCGCTGAGTGATTTCAGCAGGGATCCTGTCACAATTAACCCCCGCCTGCAACGCAATCTACTTTTAAACTTAGGACGTACCTCTGTAACACCCTGTTAATCTGTAACATCCTGTTCTACTGTAACGTCCTGTTAAACTGTAAAGTCCTGTTCTTCTGTAACGTCCTTTTCTTCTGTAACATCTTGTTCCTCTGTAACATCCTGTTCTTCTGTAACATCCTGTTATTCTGTAACATACTGTTATCCTGTAACATCCTGTTCTTCTGTCGGTAACATTCTGTTATTCTGTAACATACTGTTATCCTGTAACATGCTATTCTTCTGTAACATCCTGTTCTTCTGTAACATCCTGTTCTTCTGACACATCTTTTTCTTCTGTAATGTTATGTTCTTCTGTAACGTCCTGTTCTTTTGTCCCATTCTGTTCTTCTGTAACGTCCTGTTCCTCTGTAAAATCTTGTTCTCCAATAACATATTGCTCTTCTGTACCATCCTGTTCTTCTAAAAAAGTCCTGTTTCTCTGTAACATCCTGTTCTCCTGTAACATCCTATTCTCCTATAACATCCTGTTCTTCTGTAACCTCCTATTCTTCTTTACCATCCTGTTCTTCATAACCATCCTGTTATTCTGTAACGTCATGTTCTCCTATAACATCCTGTTCCTCTGTAACACCCTGTTATCCTGTAACATCCTGTTCTTCTGTAACATCCTGTAGCTCTGTACCATTCTATTCTTCTGTAACCTTCATTCTTCTGTACCATCGGGTTCTTCTGTAACGTCCTATTCCTCTGTAATGTCCTGTTCTTCTATAACATCCTGTTCTTCTGTTCCATCCTGTTCTTCTTTTCCATCCTGTTCTTCTGTAACATCCTGTTCTTCTGTAATAACCTGTTCTCCTTTAACGTCTTGTTCCTCTGTAACATTCCGTTCTTCTGTTCCATCCTGTTCTTCTGTAATATTCTGTTCTTCTGTAACATCCTATTCCTCTGTAACATCCTATTCTTTTTTTTATTTAATTATCTTTATTGATTAGTATATCAAAACATTACAGATAGAAGACAAAAAATACAATTTCCCCCCAACCCCAATTCCCTAAAGAAGCCCTCCCCTCCCCCCCCCTACCTGTGGTGCGTCAAAATAAGTCCTTTATCATTAAGAAAATTAAACACAACTAATCAAGCTCTCCAACCACCCCATATCTTAATCCACTTCTCCTCAGCCTCCCTCTGTTTGTACATGATTTTCTCATAATTTTTTACCTTAGCAATTAAATTCATCCATGTAATTATATCTGGAGTATATCGAGCAAACCAGGTTCGACTAAGCAACACTCTAGCCAACATCAATATCCTGCCCAGGAGGATCTTTTGATACTTATGATTATTTAATTTAGAGAGATCATTAAGCACGAATACTTGTGGTTCAAAAGGGATTCGTATTTTTAGTTTATACCTAATACAATTATTTATAGTATTCCAGAAGTTTGTGAGTTCTGGACAAGTCCATATCATGTGAAGAAAATCCGCTCCTACAGTATCGCATTTAGGGCAATTAGACTTGTCTCTTATTCCACATTTATTCATCCATAAAGGAGTAATATATAATCTATGGCAAATATAAAATTGTGTTAGAACATGGTTGAAGTTCTGGGATAGTGAAACTAAGTTCCCAAAAATATTCTCCCATCCATCCTGTTCTTCTGTTCCATCCTGTTCTTCTGTAATATTCTGTTCTTCTGTAACATCCTATTCTTTTTTAACATCCTGTTATCCTATAACATCCTGTTCTTCTCTAACATCCTGTTCTTCTAAAACATAAGGTTCTCCTTTAACATCCTGTTCACCTGTTGCTGACATGCCATGTGTTATCCTAGTGCCTGCTCTTCTGTACCATCCTATTCTTCTGTAACATCCTGTTATTCTGTAACATACTGTTATCCTGTAACATCCTGTTCTCCTATAACATCCTGTTCCTCTGTAACACCCTGTTATCCTGTAACATCCTATTCTTCTGTAACATCCTGTTATTCTGTAACATACTTTTATCCTGTAACATCCTGTTCTTCTATAACATCCTGTTTTTCTTTAACATCCTGTTCTCCAATAGCATACTGTTCTTTTGTACCATTCTGTTCTGCCATAAAGTCCTGTTTCTCTGTAACATCCTGTTCTCCTATAACATCCTAATCTCCTATAACGTCCTGTTCTTCTGTAATGTCCTATGTTTTTCTTTACCATCCTGTTCTTCATTACCATCCTGTTCTTCTGTAACGTCATGTTCTCCTGTAACATCCTGTTGATCTGTAACACCCTGTACTTCTGTAACATCCTGTTCTTCTGTAACATCCTGTTCTCCTATAACATTCTGTTCTCCTGTGACGTCCTGTTCTTTTGTAACATCCTGTTCTTCTATACCATCCTGCTCTTCTTTACCATCCTATTATTCTGTAATATCATGTTCTCCTATAACATCCTGTTCCTATGTAACACCCTGTTATCCTGTAACATCCTGTTCTTCTGTAACATCCTGTACCTCTGTACCATTCTATTATTCTGTAACCTTTATTCTTCTATACCATCCGGTTCTTCTGTAACGTCCTGTTCCTCTGTAATGTCCTGTTCTTCTATAACATCCTGTTCTTCTATAACATCCTGTTCTTCTGTTCCATCCTGTTCTTCTATAATATTCTGTTCTTCTGTAACATCCTGTTCTTTTTTAACATCCTGTTATCCTATAACATCCTGTTCTTCTCTAACATCCAGTTCTTCTAAAACATAAGGTTCTCTTTTAACATCCTGTTATCCTATAACATCCTGTTCTTCTCTAACATCCTGTTCTTCTAAAACACAAGGTTCTCCTTTAACATCCTGTTCACATGTAGCATCCTGTTCTTCTGTACCATCCTGTTCTTCTTTACCATCCTATTCTTCTATAGCATCCTGTTCTTCTGTAATAACCTGTTCTCCTTTAATGTCGTGTTCCTCTGCAACATCCTGTTCATCAGTTCCATCCTGTTCTTCTGTAATATTATGTTCTTCTGTAACATCCTGTTCTTCTGTAACATCTTGTTCTTCTATAACATAATGTTCACCTTTAACATCCTGTTCACTTGTAATATCTTCTTCGTCTGTACCATCCTGTTCTTTTGTAACATCCTGTTATCCTATAACATCCTGTTCTTCTGTAACATCTTGTTCTTCTATAACATAATGTTCACCTTTAACATCCTGTTCACTTGTAATATCTTCTTCGTCTGTACCATCCTGTTCTTCTGTAACATCTTGTTATTCTGTAACATACTGTTATCCTGTAACATCCTGTTCTTCTATAACATAAGGTTCTCCTTTACCACCCTGCTCAGCTGTAACATCGTGTTCTTCTGTACCATCCTGTTTTTCTGTAACATCTTGTTATTCTGTAACATACTGTTATCCTGTAACATCCTGTTCTTCTGTAACATCCTTTTCTCCTCTAACATCCTGTTCTCCTATAACGTCCTGTTATTTTGTAACGTCCTGCTCTTCTTTACAATCCTGTTCTTCTGTAACGTCATGTTCTCCTGTAAAATCTTGTTCCTCTGTAACACCATGGTAATCTGTAACATCCTGTTCTTCTGTACCATCCTATTCTTCGGTAACATCCTGTTATTCTGTAACATACTGTTATCCTGTAACATCCTGTTCTTCTATAACATACTGTTTTTCTGTAACACCCTGTTCTCCAATAACATACTGTTCTTTTGTACCATTCTGTTCTGATATAAAGTCCTGTTTCTCTGTAACATCCTGTTCTCCTGTAACATCCTATTCTCCTATAATGTCCTGTCTTCTGTAATGTCATATGTTTTTCTTTACCATCCTGTTCTTCCTTACCATCCTGTTCTTCTGTAACGTCATGTTCTCCTGTAACATCCTGTTGATCTGTAACACCCTGTTCTTCTGTAACATCCTGTTCCTCTGTAACACCCTGTAATCCTATAACATCCTGTTCTTCTGTAACATCCTGTTCCTCTGTAACATCCTGTTCCTCTGTAACATCCTGTTCTCCTGTAACGTCCTGTTCTTTTGCAACATCCTGTTCTTCTATACCATCCTGTTCTTCTTTACCATCCTATTCTTCTTTAATGTCATGTTCTCCTATAACATCCTTTTCCTCTGTAACATCCTGTTATCTTGTAACATCGTGTTCTTCTGTAACATCCTATTCTTCTATAACGACCTGTTCTTCTATAATGTCATATGTTTTTCTTTACCATCCTGTTCTTCATTACCATCCTGTTCTTCTGTAATGTCATGTTCTCCTGTAACATCCTGTTGATCTGTAACACCCTGTTCTTCTGTAACATCCTGTTCTTCTGTAACATCCTGTTCCTCTGTAACATCCTGTTCTTCTGTAACATCAAGTTCCTCTGTAACATCCTGTTCCTCTGTAACATCCTGTTCTCCTATAACATTCTGTTCTCCTGTAACGTCCTGTTCTTTTGTAACATCCTGTTCTTCTATACCATACTGTTCTTCTTTACCATCCTATTCTTCTTTAATGTCATGTTCTCCTATAACATCCTGTTCCTCTGTAACATCCTGTTATCTTGCAACATCCTGTTCTTCTGTAATGTCATATGTTTTTCTGTACCATCCTGTTCTTCATTACCATCCTGTTCTTCTGTAACGTCATGTTCTCCTGTAACATCCTGTTAATCTGTAACACCCTGTTCTTCTGTAACATCCTGTTCTTTTGTAACATCCTGTTCCTCTGTAACACCCTGTTATCCTGTAACATCCTGTTCTTCTGTAACATCCTGTTCCTCTGTAACATCCTGTTCTCCTATAACATACTGTTCTCCTGTAACGTCCTGTTCTTTTGCAACATCCTGTTCTTCTATACCATCCTGTTCTTCATAACCATCCTATTCTTCTGTAATGTCATGTTCTCCTATAACATCCTGCTCCTATGTAACACCCTGTTATCCTGTAACATCCTGTTCTTCTGTAACATCCTGTACCTCTGTACCATTCTATTATTCTGTAACCTTTATTTTTCTATACCATCCGGTTCTTCTGTAGCATCCTGTTTCTCTGTAATGTCCTGTTCTTCTATAGCATCCTGTTCTTCTGTTCCATCCTGTTCTTCTTTACCATCCTGTTCATCTGTAACATCCTGTTCATCTGTAACATCCTGTTCTTCTGTAATAACCTGCTCTCCTTTAACGTCTTGTTCCTCTATAACATCCTGTTTTTCTGTTCCATCCTGTTCTTCTGTAATATTCTGTTCTTCTGTAACATCATATCCCTCTGTAACATCCTGTTCTTCTGTAACATCCTGTCCTTCTATAACATAATGTTCACCTTTAACATCCTGTTCACCTGTAATATCTTCTTCGTCTATACCATCCTGTTCTTCTGTAACATCTTGTTATTCTTTAACATACTGTTATCCTGTAACATCCTGTTCTTCTATAACATAAGGTTCTCCTTTAACACCCTGCTCAGCTGTAACATCGTGTTCTTCTGTACCATCCTGTTCTTCTGTAACATCTTGTTATTCTGTAACATACTGTTATCCTGTAACATCCTGTTCTTCTGTAACATCCTTTTCTCCTCTAACATCCTGTTCTCCTATAACGTCCTGTTATTTAATAACGTCCTGTTCTTCTTTACAATCCTGTTCTTCTGTAACGTCCTGTTCTCCTGTAAAATCTTGTTCCTCTGTAACACCATGTTAATCTGTAACTTCCTGTTCTTCTGTACCATCCTATTCTTCTGTAACATCCTGTTATTCTGTAACATACTGTTATCCTGTAACATCCTGTTCTTCTATAACATACTTTTTTTTCTGTAACATCCTGTTCTCCAATAACATACTGTTCTTTTGTACCATTCTATTCTGCTATAAAGTCCTGTTTCGCTGTAACATCCTGTTCTCCGGTAACATCCTAATCTCCTATAACGTCCTGTTCTTCTGTAATGTCCTATGTTTTTCTTTACCATCCTGTTCTTCATTACCATCCTGTTCTTCTGTAACGTCATGTTCTCCTGTAACATTCTGTTGATCTGTAACACCCTGTTCTTCTGTAACATCCTGTTCTTCTGTAACATCCTGTTCCTCTGTAACACCCTGTTATCCTGTAACATCCTGTTCTTCTGTAACATCCTGTTCCTCTGTAACATCCTGTTCCTCTGTAACATCCTGTTCTCCTATAACATTCTGTTCTCCTGTAACGTCCTGTTCTTTTGTAACATCCTGTTCTTCTATACCATCCTGTTCTTCTTTACCATCCTATTCTTCTGTAATGTCATGTTCTCCTATAACATCCTGTTCCTCTGTAACATCCTGTTATCTTGTAACATCCTGTTCTTCTGTAACATCCTATTCTTCTGTAACGTCCTGTTCTCCTGTAACGTCTTGTTCCTCTGTAACATCCTGTTCTTCTGTAACGTCCTGTTCTCCTGTAACGTCTTGTTCCTCTGTAACATCCTGTTCTTCTGTAACATCCTGTTCTTCTGTAACATCAAGTTCCTCTGTAACATCCTGTTCCTCTGTAACATCCTGTTCTCCTATAACATTCTGTTCTCCTGTAACGTCCTGTTCTTTTGTAACATCCTGTTCTTCTATACCATACTGTTCTTCTTTACCATCCTATTCTTCTTTAATGTCATGTTCTCCTATAACATCCTGTTCCTCTGTAACATCCTGTTATCTTGCAACATCCTGTTCTTCTGTAATGTCATATGTTTTTCTTTACCATCCTGTTCTTCATTACCATCCTGTTCTTCTGTAACGTCATGTTCTCCTGTAACATCCTGTTGATCTGTAACTCCCTGTTCTTCTGTAACATCCTGTTCTTTTGTAACATCCTGTTCCTCTGTAACACCCTGTTATCCTGTAACATCCTGTTCTTCTGTAACATCCTGTTCCTCTGTAACATCCTGTTCTCCTATAACATACTGTTCTCCTGTAACGTCCTGTTCTTTTGCAACATCCTGTTCTTCTATACCATCCTGTTCTTCATAACCATCCTATTCTTCTGTAATGTCATGTTCTCCTATAACATCCTGCTCCTATGTAACACCCTGTTATCCTGTAACATCCTGTTCTTCTGTAACATCCTGTACCTCTGTACCATTCTATTATTCTGTAACCTTTATTTTTCTATACCATCCGGTTCTTCTGTAGCATCCTGTTTCTCTGTAATGTCCTGTTCTTCTATAGCATCCTGTTCTTCTGTTCCATCCTGTTCTTCTTTACCATCCTGTTCATCTGTAACATCCTGTTCATCTGTAACATCCTGTTCTTCTGTAATAACCTGCTCTCCTTTAACGTCTTGTTCCTCTATAACATCCTGTTTTTCTGTTCCATCCTGTTCTTCTGTAATATTCTGTTCTTCTGTAACATCATATCCCTCTGTAACATCCTGTTCTTCTGTAACATCCTGTCCTTCTATAACATAATGTTCACCTTTAACATCCTGTTCACCTGTAATATCTTCTTCGTCTATACCATCCTGTTCTTCTGTAACATCTTGTTATTCTTTAACATACTGTTATCCTGTAACATCCTGTTCTTCTATAACATAAGGTTCTCCTTTAACACCCTGCTCAGCTGTAACATCGTGTTCTTCTGTACCATCCTGTTCTTCTGTAACATCTTGTTATTCTGTAACATACTGTTATCCTGTAACATCCTGTTCTTCTGTAACATCCTTTTCTCCTCTAACATCCTGTTCTCCTATAACGTCCTGTTATTTAATAACGTCCTGTTCTTCTTTACAATCCTGTTCTTCTGTAACGTCCTGTTCTCCTGTAAAATCTTGTTCCTCTGTAACACCATGTTAATCTGTAACTTCCTGTTCTTCTGTACCATCCTATTCTTCTGTAACATCCTGTTATTCTGTAACATACTGTTATCCTGTAACATCCTGTTCTTCTATAACATACTTTTTTTTCTGTAACATCCTGTTCTCCAATAACATACTGTTCTTTTGTACCATTCTATTCTGCTATAAAGTCCTGTTTCGCTATAACATCCTGTTCTCCTGTAACATCCTAATCTCCTATAACGTCCTGTTCTTCTGTAATGTCCTATGTTTTTCTTTACCATCCTGTTCTTCATTACCATCCTGTTCTTCTGTAACGTCATGTTCTCCTGTAACATTCTGTTGATCTGTAACACCCTGTTCTTCTGTAACATCCTGTTCTTCTGTAACATCCTGTTCCTCTGTAACATCCTGTTATCCTGTAACATCCTGTTCTCTGTAACATCCTGTTCCTCTGTAACATCCTGTTCTCCTATAACATTCTGTTCTCCTGTAACGTCCTGTTCTTTTGTAACATCCTGTTCTTCTATACCATCCTGTTCTTCTTTACCATCCTATTCTTCTGTAACGTCCTGTTCTCCTGTAACGTCTTGTTCCTCTGTAACATCCTGTTCTTCTGTAACGTCCTGTTCTCCTGTAACGTCTTGTTCCTCTGTAACATCCTGTTCTTCTGTAACGTCATGTTCTCCTGTAAAATCTTGTTCCTCTGTAACACCATGTTAATCTGTAACATCCTGTTATTCTGTAACATACTGTTATCCTGTAACATCCTGTTCTTCTATAACATCCTGTTTTTCTTTAACATCCTGTGCTCCAATAACACTGTTCTTTTGTACCATTCTGTTCTGCTATAAAGTCCTGTTTCTCTGCAACATCCTGTTCTCCTGTAACATCCTAATCTCCTATAACGTCCTGTTCTTCTGTAATGTCCTATGTTTTTCTTTACCATCCTATTCTTCATTACCATCCTGTTCTTCTGTAACGTCAAGTTCTCCTGTAACATCCTGTTGATCTGTAACACCCTGTTCTTCTGTAACATCCTTTTCTTCTGTAACATCCTGTTCCTTTGTAACACCGTTATCCTGTAACATCCTGTTCTTCTGTAACATCCTGTTCCTCTGTAACATCCTGTTCTCCTACCATTCTGTTCTCCTGTAATGTCCTGTTCTTTTGTAACATCCTGTTCTTCTTTACCATCCTGTTCTTCTTTACCATCCTATTCTTCTGTAATGTCATTTTCTCCTATAACATCCTGTTCCTATGCAACACCCTGTTATCCTGTAACATCCTGTTCTTCTGTAACATCCTGTTATCCTGTAACATCCTGTTCTTCTATAACATACTGTTTTTCTGTAACATCCTGTTCTCCAATAACATACTGTTCTTTTGTACCATTCTGTTCTGCTATAAAGTCCTGTTTCTCTGTAACATCCTGTTCTCCTGTAACATCCTATTCTCCTATAACATCCTGTTCTTCTGCAATGTCCTATGTTTTTCTTTACCATCCTGTTTTTCATTACCATCCTGTTCTTCTGTAACGTCATGTTCTCCTGTAACATCCTGTTGATCTGTAACACCCTGTTCTTCTGTAATGTCCTATGTTTTTCTTTACCATCCTGTTCTTCATTATCATCCTGTTCTTCTGTACCGTCATGTTCTCCTGTAACATCCTGTTGATCTGTAACACCCTGTTCTTCTGTAACATCCTGTTCTTTTGTAACATCCTGTTCCTCTGTAACACCCTGTTATCCTGTAACATCCTTTTCTTCTGTAACATCCTGTTCTCCTATAACATTCTGTTCTCCTGTAACGCCCTGTTCTTTTGTAACATCCTGTTCTTCTATACCATCCTGTTCTTCTTTACCATCCTATTCTTCTGTAATGTCATGTTCTCCTATAACATCCTGTTCCTCTGTAACATCCTGTTATCTTGTAACATCCTGTTCTTCTGTAACATCCTGTTTTTCTGTAACGTCCTGTTCTCATGTAACGTCTTGTTCCTCTGTAACATCCTGTTCTTCTGTTCCATCCTGTTCTTCTGTAACATCCTGTTTTTCTGTAACATCCTGTTATTCTGTAACATACTGTTATCCTGTAACATCCTGTTCTTCTGTTACATCCTTTTCTCCTATAACATGCTATTCTTCTGTAACATCCTATTCTTCTGTAGCATCCTGTTCTTCTGACACATCTTTATCTTCTGTAATGTCCTGTTCTTCTGTACAATCCTGTTCTTTGTAACGTCCTGTTCCACTGCAACATCCTGTTCTCCTGTAACATCCTATTTTCCTATAACGTTCTGTTCTTCTATAACGTCCTGTTCTTCTTTACCATCCTGTTCTTCTGTAACGTCATGTTCTCCTGTAACATCCTGTTCCTCTGTAACATCCTGTTATCTTGTAACATCCTGTTTTTCTGTAACATCCTGTTCTTCTGTAATGTCCTGTTCTCCTATAACATCACGTTCTTCTGTAACATCCTGTTCTTCTGTTCCATACAGTTCTTCTGTAAAATTCTGTTCACCTATAACATCACGTTCTTCTGTAACATCCTGTTTTTTTGTAATATACGGTTCTCCTTTAACATCCTGTTCTCCTGTAACATCCTGTTCTCCTGTAACGTTATATTCTTCTGTAACATCCTGTTCTCCTGTAACATCCAGTTCTTCTGTAACATCATGTTCTCCTGTAACATCCTTTTCCTCTCCAACAAACTGTTCTCCTGTAACATTCTGTTCTCCTTTAACACCCTGTTCTTCTGTAACGTCCTGTTCTCCTGTAACGTCTTGTTCCTCTGTGCCATCCTCTTCTTCTGTAACGTTCGTTCTCCTATACCATCCGTTCCTTCTGTAACATCTTTTTCTTCTGTAACGTCCTTTTCCTCTGTAAAGTCCTGTTCTCCTTAACACCCTGTTCTTATATACTATCCTGTTCTTCTGTAAAGTCTTGTTCCTCTGTAACATCTTGTTCTCTTGTAACATCCTGTTCTCCTATAATGTCATGTTCTTTTGTAAAGTCCTGTTCCTTCATAACATCCTGTTCCCCTATAACATCCTGTTCTTCTGTAATGGCCTGTTTTCCTATAACGTCTTGTTCCTCTGTAACATCCTGTTCTTCTTCTGTAACATGTTATTCCTCTATATCATCCTGTTCTTTGTAACATCCTGTTATCCTATAACATCCTGTCCTTCTATAACATAAGGTTCTCCTTTAACATCCTGTTCTCCTATAACATCTTGTTTCCTGTTACATCCTCTTCTTCTGTACCATCCTGTTCTTCTGTAACATCCTCTTCTCCTATAACATACTGTTCTTCTGTAACATCCTTTTCTTCTGCAAAGTCCTGTTCTTCTGAATCGTCTGGTTCTTCTGTACCATCCTTTTCCTCTTTACCATCCTTTTCTTTTATGACGTCCTGTTCCTCTGTAACATCCTGTTCTCCAATAACATACTGTTCTCCTGTAATGTCCTGTTCTTCTGTAACATCCTGTTCTTCTATATTATCCTGTTCTTCTTTGCCATCCTATTCTTCTGTAATGTCATGTTCTCCTATAATATCCTGTTCCTCTGTAACATCCTGTTTCTCTGTAACATCCTGTTCTTCTGTAACATCCTGTTTTTCTGTAACTTCCTGTTATTCTGTAACATACTGTTATCTTATAACATCCTGTTCTTCTGTAACATCCTTTTCTCCTATAACATGCTATTCTTCTGTAACATCCTGTTCTTCTGTAGCGTCCTGTTCTTCTGACACATCTTTTTCTTCTGTAACGTCCTGTTCTTCTGTAACGTCCTGTTCTTCTGTACCATCATGTTCTTCTGTAACGTCCTGTTCTTCTGTAAAGTCCTGTTCCCCTGCAACATCCTGTTCTCCAATAACATACTGTACTTCTGTACCATCCTGTTCTTCTGTTAAGTCCTATTCCTCTGTGACATCCTGTTCTCCTGTAACATCCTATTTTCCTATAACGTTCTGTTCTTCTGTAACGTCCTGTTCTTCTTTACCATCCTGTTCTTCATTACCATCCTGTTCTTCTGTAACATCATGTTCTCCTGTAACATCCTGTTTCTCTGTAACATGCTGTTATCCTATAACATCCTGTTCTTCTGTAACATCCTGTTCCTCTGTAACACCCTGTTATCCTGCAACATCCTGTTCTTTTGTAAAATTCTGTTCTTCTGTGCTATCTGTTTTTCTATACCATTCTGTTTCTCTATAAAGTTCTGTTCCTCTGTAACATCCTGTTCTCCTATAACATTCTGTTCTCCTATAACGTCCTGTTCTTCTGTAACATCCTGTTCTTCTGTACCATCCTGTTCTTCTGTAACGTCATGTTCTCCTGTAACATCCTGTTCCTCTGTAACATCCTTTTATCTTGTAACTTCCTGTTATCTTGTAACATCCTTTTCTTCTGTAACATTCTGTTCTTCTGTAATGTCCTGTTCTCCTGTAAAGTCTTGTTCCTCTGTAACATCCTGTTCTTCTGTTCCATCCTGTTCCTCTGTAACATACTGTTCTTCTGTTCCATCCTGTTCTTCTGTAACATTCTGTTCCCCTATAATATCACATTCTTCTGTAACATCCTGTAACATTATGTTCTCCTGTAACATCCTTTTCCTCTGCAACAAACTGTATTCCTTTAACATTCCGTTCTCCTTTAGCATCCTGTTCTTCTGTAACGTCTTGTTCCTCTGTGCCATCCTCTTCTTCTGTAACGTTCGTTCTTCTATACCATCCGGTTCTTCTGTAACATACTCTTCTTCTGTAACGTCCTTTTCCTCCGTAACGTCCTCTGTAACGTTCTGTTTTCCTATAACATCCTGTTCTTATGTACCATCCTGTTCTTCTGTAAAGTCTTATTCCTCTATAACATCTTGTTCTCTTGTAACATCCTGTTCTCCTATAACGTCCTGTTCTTTTGTAAAGTCCTGTTCCTCCATAACATCCTGTTCCCCTATAACATTCTGTTCTTCTATTATGGCCTGTTCTCCTATAACGTCTTGTTCCTCTGTAACATCCTGTTCTTCTGTTCCATCCTGTTCTTCTGTAACGTTCTATTCCTCAATAACATCCTGTTCTTTTGTAACATCCTGTTATCCTATAACATTCTGTTATCCTATAACATCCTGTCCTTCTATAACATAAGGTTCTCCTTTAACATCCTGTTCTCCTATAACATTGTTCCTCTGTTAAATCCTCTTATTCTGTACCATCCTGTTCTTCTCTAACATCCTGTTCTCCTATAACATACTGTTCTTCTGTAACATCCTGTTCTCCTGTAACGTCCTGTTATTCTGTAACATCCTGTTCTTCTGTAACGTCCTGTTCTTCTGTTCTATTCTGTTCCTCTGTAACATCATATTCCTCTGTAACATCCTGTTCTTTTGTAACATCCTGTTATCCTAAAATAGCAATTTCTTCTGTAACATCCTATTTTTCTATAACGTAAGGTTCCCTTTTTACATCCTGTTCTCCTGTAACATCCTGTTCTTCTGTACCATCCTGTTCTTCTGTAGCGTCCTGTTCTCCTATAACGTCTTGTACCTCTGTAACATCCTCATCTTCTGTACCATCCTGTTCTTCTATAACATCCTTTTCTCCTATAATATGCTGTTCTTCTGTAACATCCTGTTCTTCTGTAACGTCCTGTTCTTCTATACCATCCATTTTTTTTGTACCATTCTTTTATTCTGTAACGTCCAGTTCCTCTGTAACATCCTGCTATCCTGTAACATCCTGTTTTCCTATAACATCTTCTTTTTTAGCCAAAGTGGCGGCCTCTTACCAATTAAGGGACCGCAACAGGAACAACTAACTGACAAGTTACAGGTAATTAATCTGTCTGACTATAATTTGACTTCCACCGAGATGACCCTTCTACAGAAGGGATTATCTTTTGTACCCACGACAAAACACGACACCTTCACCTGGATAAAAGATTTGAGTCTCTTTGGGAGAAAACTGAAGTGGCACAAGTTCTTCAAAAACTATAATAGAAAAACATGCATGGACCTTGGGATCAATCCAGAAGACTTCACCGATTTACAAAACCTAATGGAACTCTGAGGAGGGCACAAGAATACCTGGTAAAGGCCCCTTTCACAGAATTACGATCTCGGAGCACTAAGTTGCCACCTTTGGTCAACACCGAATACATTGACATCTTTTTGCGTCTAGTGATCTCTGAGATTGAGCAGCTAAAAACGGCTGTTCCTTCTCATTCCAATTTATCTGGGCCTGAATTTAAGGCATTACGAAATTTGGAAGACAATAAAAATGTAATTATAAAACAGTCGGACAAAGGTGGTAACCTGGTACTATTGGATCATGAAAAATATCAAAAAATGTGTCTCACACTTTTGAATGACAAAAAAAGTTACAAAAAAATTCCCTCTGATCCGACAGAAGTCTTCCTTGCAGACCTAACCAGAATCCTGGTTCAGGGTCTACAACAGGGCCTTGTTAATAAAACTGAATTTGACTTCTTGCTCCCCAAAGCCCCTCAAATGGCTTTGTTCTATTGCTTGCCAAAAGTACATAAGGGGTTACAGCCCCTTAGGGGACGACCTATTGTTTCAGGTATCGATTCCCTAACGCACCATACCGGTATCTATCTTGACAAGGTACTTCGCGATTTCGTAATGACTCTTCCTTCCTACACGAGGGATTCGATGGATTTCCTCCAAAAAATCGAGACATTATCCATCAACCCTAACAGTATTTTGGCAAGCATAGACGTAGAGTCTCTTTACACATCTATTCCACATGACCAAGGTATAGGGGCTGTCTCTTCTTTTTTGAATAGCAGAGGCACTCAGTTTAACCAGCATAATGACTTTGTCTTAAGGCTTCTTGAATACACTTTGACACACAATTTTTTTCTGTTCAATGGTTCTTTTTACCACCAACTCAGGGTGACGGCAATGGGGAACTCTTGTGCCACTACTTATGCCAATCTCCTCCTGGGTTGGTGGGAGGATCATTATGTCTTCCCAGATCAGCATCGTTGGTGGGGCGAAAACATTATCTTTTGGACTTCATCGACGATGTATTCCTGATCTGGGAGGGCAGCATACCTGCGTTTCATAAATTTATAAAAACTCTCAATCAAAATGACATCGGCCTGAGCTTTACTTATGTGACACAGATGGAACAGATTACATTCCTTGATGTAGTAGTGACGAAATTTGAGGGGACGTTGACCATCTCAGTATTCCAGAAACCAACGGCAACTAACAGCACTCTGCACTGGGAGAGTCATCACCCCTTGGCTGTCAAGAGAGGTATCCCCAGGGGGCAGTACTTGCGGGTTCGCCGGAACTGCTCCTCAGGCAGTAATTTTTATTTTGAATCAAACAAACTAAAAAACAGACTGCTGCAGAGAGGGTACCCATTGCCACTACTTAAAGAATCTTTCCATCATGCGGAATCAAGAAAAAGGAGGATCTACTAATACCTAGACAAAAAGAAACCCTGGGTGAGGGTCAGATTCGTCTGATTTCCAACTTTGATTCCAGCAACAAAGAAATAGTATCCATCCTGAAAAAACATTGGCCAGTACTCACAATTGACCCAGATCTAACGCAGGCAATCAGGGCATATCCCCAGGTGACCTATCGTAAAGGGAGAAGCCTACGAGACCGTCTGGTCCAGAGCCACTACGAGGGCCCCAAAAAAGAAGGCACCTGGTTGGACCGAAAGCCCCTGGGCGTCTTCAGGTGCGGATCCTGTAAAGCTTGTAGCTTCATCAACACCTCAAAAATAATTACCTGCTCTGTGACACAACGTCCCTTTGCCATCCGGGACTTTGTCAACTGCAGAACCAAGGGTGTTGTATACATTTGTCAGTGTAGTTGTCCTCTTGACTACATTGGCAAAACTAAAAGAGAATTCAGGAGAAGGATTTGTGAGCACATAAACGATATCAAGAAGCAAAAAGATACTCCGGTGGCCCATCATTTTAACAACTGTCATAAGGGGGATGTGGCCTGTGCTCGCTTTTCTGTACTCGAGGTACTCCCTTTACCTGAAAGAAAAGGCGATTGGGACAAAAAGATTCTGAAAAAAGAGGCTTCTTGGATCTACCGGTTCCAGTCTCAATCTCCTTTGGGCCTTAATGAAAGACTAAATTTTACATGTTTCATATAGTATTTTTCCTGTCCCTAATTTGTACCTTCAGTCGGTGTTTAGTTTTAATTATCATTTAGGAATGTTAGCCCTCCTAACTGTTCTAATCGATGCGTAAAGCATCTTATTATATAGGTGATCCCACTATCTGATCTCCTCATCCTTATAAGACTCTGTGTGGTCTCCTTTCTAACCAGTTAGGAGATTACACTGAGAATTATCAATTGTTTGTCTATAATTTTTTATATCGTTTCTTGTAAGAAAAAACTTCCATAAGGTCTCTCTGCCCTTCCTTTTTAGACCTTTGTTGGAGGGTGGGGAGACATTATTTCTTCCTAACAGCTGGTTTCTGATTGGTCCCTACCTTGAGGGGCCCCTTGAAAGGGCTCCTGCAGCGCTTGTGGACATCAGTGGAGCATCTGCGTTCCATTATTGCGTTCCACTGGACTCTAGTGTCTGACGCGGCGTCACTTCCGGTTTGTTATGCGCTCCAGCGTGCGTTCCACGATCCCGTAAGTGACTCGCAGTCACTTGCGTTCCAACATGCGCTCCAAAGGCCGGAACTTGTTCCTGAGCGTCCGGAAGTGACCGCTGTATGGCGCGAGTCTTTAAATAGCTGACTCCTTTGCAGCAGGGGTCACCTTTGGACCCATAAAGCCCGACCTTCTGCTTGGATAAACCTCCATCTCTCCCGCCTGTAAGTTTTAACAGTGCCTTATTTTTCTTGAACTGTATCATTTTTACAAATATTTGGGTCTGGACTAGTAATATAAAATACATGGGAATGTCACATCTTCCTATCTATTAACTATTTCAATGATCTAGTGTGTGTAACTATGCTGTATATTTCTGGCTGAGGGCCATTTTGGAGGCCTGTGTGGGCCTTTTATTGTGCGGCGGTTGATCTGCTTTGTTGGCCTGCCCCTGACAGGCCACCCTTTAAGTTACACCTCTGTTTACTCATTTATAGGCACCATTGAGCGGGACGAAATAGGTCCATTTCCTCTTCCTGGGGACCAGCAGCAAAAAAAGTATCGTGGTCTTAATATCTGGTCGCTAAGCTAAGTACCACAATTCATCATTTTTTGCCCCCTGATGAACCTAATAAGTATTAGGCGAAACGCGTCGGGGATTACTGGTGACCATTTTATTGTTGGGAACTAATAGTGACCAACAGTTGTTGATCTTTAGAGAGTAACGGTGACATACATCCATATAGAGCACCTGTTATTCTTTATCTTGTTTATCCTGGAGCATCTTTATGTAGGGATTTCCAGGGACCGATTAGCACTAGGTACGGGGACAGGGAACCACCACCTTTAGGGGGCAGCCCTGGGCACAGCAGACCTCTAGGGACTCTAGGGGTATTTGGTTTCTGTTCCTAGCCCTGTACATTTCGGGCTATAATTCATTATTTAATTATTTTCCTGTACCTTTTCATTGTAGTGTTTATCGTGTCATTATGTATGTTTTTTTGTCCAAGGGGCTACTACTCCCCTACTGAGTACTCTCAGCCAATGTAGTTCTTTCACAGTTGGTATATATATACCTATACCCACTTGAATATTTATTAAAGGTATTTTTAACAATTCACTTTCCTATTTCACACATGCTTTCACACATGCTTTCACACATGCCCGTCCTGGCGGCGGCCCTGTAATTCCTCCTGGAAGCGCCGGCGCGTCATCTCATGAGACGCAAGATTTTCTGCGAAGGCGCGTTCACAGGATCGGCAGGCAAACGAGTGGATCTACAGCCTGCCAACGGCGATTGTTCGTTGCCAGGCTGTAGATGCGATTTTTTTTTAACCCCTAAAGGGTATATTAGACGCTGTTTTGATAATAGCGTCTTATATACGTGCTACCTGGTGCTCTGGTGGTCCCTTTTGCTTGGATGGACCACCAGAGGACACAGGCAGCTCTGTAAAGTAGCACCAAACACCACTACACTACACCCCCCTGTCACTTATTAGCCCATTATTAACCCCTGATAACCCCATGTAGACTCCCTTATCACCCTCTGTCATTGATCTCCCCCTTATCATTGATCACGGATCCGCGGATCCGCAAAACACATATGGACGTCTGAATGAAGCCTTACAGGGGGTTGATCACCCCATATATAGACTCCCTGATCACCCCCCTGTCATTGATCACCCCCCTGTAAGGCTCCATTCAGACATCCGTATGTGTTTTACGGATCCATAAAACATATAGGGACGTCTGAATGGAGCCTTATAGGGGGTTGATCACCCCATATAGAAAATTGCGGACAAGAATAGGACATGTTAAGAATAGTAGGGCACACCACCATCTGATGTCACAGGGATATTTATTATAACATATACTGTTTAGAACATATACTATAAAATACAATAAAATACAATAAAATTGCTAAAATATAAATACTAAAATATAGTCATCAATAATGTAATCCGCTAGATTCGGCTAGACTGTAATCTTTCCCTCAATATAATGTCTCGGTGGATACAGTTCGATCCAATAGTTAATTTCGGTGTTTATATCAAAGTCACTTATATCTGTGTGGTTTAACGCTGGATCGTGGTAATGCCGCAGATAAAACGCTGCCCAATTTCAAGACTTATGCCGGAGTGGTTTTACTCACTATTTTAGATGGTGCCGGTTTCCATATCACTCGTGGCGTCCCACGTGCAGTGAAAGTCTTTTATAGGCTGCGGCAAAAATAAATGAAGTGTAGACTTGCGGGATCCTCGGTGATTGTAGATTAGCTGGACCGTCTCGGAGGTCGCCTGGAAGTGTGTACCTTCTGCGTCGTTTGTTCACAGTATGCAGGGTTAACTTTCACCAGGAAATAGAGGACTCAGCATAAAGACGGATATTCAGTTTTTCTTCACAGCAAGGTACAAATTCACCGATCCCTTCTTTAAAGCGCTTGTTAATCTTCAGATCTGTATGTCATGGGATTCGTTACCATACGCGTTTCGGAGGCTAAGGCTCCTTCTTCAGTGGTTAAGTTTCCCATGAGAATGGCATGTCTTTATATACCTATACAGGTGCAGGTTTAATTAATTCATTGGCTTGAGCCGTTTTGTAGGAAATGACGTAAATTCCTTTTAAAAGTCCATGATGACAAACTTTATATATATTTAAACATTTATTTCTAATTTAAAACATATTTAAAAGGCATATTAAATCAATATATCACATAATGTTGCGCATATGTTATAAAATATAAAGAAATAAAGAAATAAAAACATCGACTCATAATTTAAAACATATAAATACCACATTCTATATTACTCGTGTCATGTGGAACAACCATTTTCATAAGGTTCATATTGTAGCTATTCTAGATGTCACAAACAGAGACCAAAATAGAATATATCACCTGCCATGCGATACATGTGCGGTTTTTTAGCGCGGTAATATTCGCATTGCGTTTTCATTATATTTTTATTCTCTGTCTGTGCCAATACCATTACAATTTAGTTATACCCCACAATTGCTCATTGATCACATATAATTCTATAAAAAGGTAAAAATAATTTGATAAAAATAATAAAAATAATTTTCTATGTCCAAACTAAATTATTCAAATTTTTTACAACAGCAATAAGGTTCGGAACGCGGGCACGGAGTAGGGGACGTGATGGGGAGGGTGCCCACCAGGGGGAAAATTTATAATAACTCACGGGTCTCTCCCTGGTGAGAACTCCCCCCAACTCGAACAAATCACAGGAACCCATATATTTCTATTTCTGCATTTAACCCCGCAGGGAGTAGAGTGTTAAAATCAAAGATATATCTTGATTCAATTCTCGACATTCTTTTTATATGGTCTCCGCCTCTCCAATCTATTTCTACTTTTTCAAGGGCTGAGAAGGTAAGTCCCTTTGGGTCTTGATTGTGCATAGTTTTGAAGTGGTTTGACAGGGTATGTTTTTCATACCCCTTTTTTATATTTGAAATATGTTCAGCTATACGGACTCTAAGTTGTCTCTTAGTCCTCCCCACGTATTGTCTTTTGCAGGGGCATTGCATAATATAAATAACACTGCTGGAATTACAGGTAAGGAACTCTTTAATTGTGTGTTCATGAGGATTTGTCATTGATTTTACCGTCAGTGTTTTCTTGGGAAATATGGTATTTTTACAACCCATACATTTACCGCACCGGAAAAAGCCTGTGGTATTTGTCCATTCCTGTATGGACAAACCTACTTTATTTTTGTTTCTTTTTGGGATTGTAGGTGCTACCATTAATGCTAAATTTGGTGCCTTAGTGAATGCAATTTGGGGAAATTGAGGAATTAAATGGCCTATCACCTTATCTTTGTTTATAAAGTGCCAATGCTTATTTATTATATACTTCACTTTTTTATGATGGGTATTAAAAGGTAGTATTAGTCTCATATTTCCATCTTTCTGTTCCGTTTTAGTTTTTGTATCAAAGAAGGATTTTCGTTCTATTTGTCTGACTGTATTTATAGCTGTTTCTAGAATTTTCTCAGGATATTGTTTTTCTAGAAATTGGTCTTTCAACCTTACAGCTTCTTCCTCAAAATCCTCCAATTTTTTCGCTTACAGCAAACCTTTCTCATTATATTGATAAACTGTTACAGCCAGCAGTTAAAACAATTGGATCTTATATAAAAGACACTACTTCTACAATACAAATAATAGAAAAATTACAGTACAACCCTGAATGGACTATAGGGACACTAGATGTACAGTCCCTATATACCGTGATCAATCATAAACAGGGGATAGAAGCTATGGGTTACCAATTACAAGAAAATAACCAATTGCCCATAGAGCAGATCCAATATTTACAAAAAATTACACAATATATTTTAGACCATAATTATTTCTGGTTTAATTCTGATATATATTTACAGATTTGTGGCACTGCGATGGGCACCAGGTTTGCCCCCAGCTACGCCAATTTGTTTATGGCTAATTGGGAACGGAAAAACATTGATCCCAAGCTGGGGTCAAACCTGGTGCTCTGGAAAAGATATATAGACGATGTCCTCTTCATATGGAAGGGAGACCAGGAATCATTGGATGCCTTTTTGAAAGATATAAATAAAAATGACTGTAACTTACGGTTTGCAGGGAATATCAGCCAGGTGAAGGTTGAATTTTTAGACCTACAAATTAAAATAGAAGACAACAAACTGGTTTGTAACACATACCGTAAACCAACTTAAAAAACAGTTATATCTTATACAATAGTTGTCATCTACCGCAATGGCTCCTAAACATACCAATAGGGCAGTTTAGACGAATTAGGAGGAATTGTTCAAAATTGGAGGATTTTGAGGAAGAAGCTGTAAGGTTGAAAGACCAATTTCTAGAAAAACAATATCCTGAGAAAATTCTAGAAACAGCTATAAATACAGTCAGACAAATAGAACGAAAATCCTTCTTTGATACAAAAACTAAAACGGAACAGAAAGATGGAAATATGAGACTAATACTACCTTTTAATACCCATCATAAAAAAGTGAAGTATATAATAAATAAGCATTGGCACTTTATAAACAAAGATAAGGTGATAGGCCATTTAATTCCTCAATTTCCCCAAATTGCATTCACTAAGGCACCAAATTTAGCATTAATGGTAGCACCTACAATCCCAAAAAGAAACAAAATAAAGTAGGTTTGTCCATACAGGAATGGACAAATACCACAGGCTTTTTCCGGTGCGGTAAATGTATGGGTTGTAAAAATACCATATTTCCCAAGAAAACACTGACGGTAAAATCAATGACAAATCCTCATGAACACACAATTAAAGAGTTCCTTACCTGTAATTCCAGCAGTGTTATTTATATTATGCAATGCCCCTGCAAAAGACAATACGTGGGGAGGACTAAGAGACAACTTAGAGTCCGTATAGCTGAACATATTTCAAATATAAAAAAGGGGTATGAAAAACATACCCTGTCAAACCACTTCAAAACTATGCACAATCAGACCCAAAGGGACTTACCTTCTCAGCCCTTGAAAAAGTAGAAATAGATTGGAGAGGCGGAGACCATATAAAAAGAATGTCGAGAATTGAATCAAGATATATCTTTGATTTTAACACTCTACTCCCTGCGGGGTTAAATGCAGAAATAGAAATATATGGGTTCCTGTGATTTGTTCGAGTTGGGGGGAGTTCTCACCAGGGAGAGACCCGTGAGTTATTATAAATTTTCCCCCTGGTGGGCACCCTCCCCATCACGTCCCCTACTCCGTGCCCGCGTTCCGAACCTTATTGCTGTTGTAAAAAATTTGAATAATTTAGTTTGGACATAGAAAATTATTTTTATTATTTTTATCAAATTATTTTTACCTTTTTATAGAATTATATGTGATCAATGAGCAATTGTGGGGTATAACTAAATTGTAATGGTATTGGCACAGACAGAGAATAAAAATATAATGAAAACGCAATGCGAATATTACCGCGCTAAAAAACCGCACATGTATCGCATGGCAGGTGATATATTCTATTTTGGTCTCTGTTTGTGACATCTAGAATAGCTACAATATGTACCTTATGAAAATGGTTGTTCCACATGACACGAGTAATATAGAATGTGGTATTTATATGTTTTAAATTATGAGTCGATGTTTTTATTTCTTTATTTCTTTATATTTTATAACATATGCGCAACATTATGTGATATATTGATTTAATATGCCTTTTAAATATGTTTTAAATTAGAAATAAATGTTTAAATATATATAAAGTTTGTCATCATGGACTTTTAAAAGGAATTTACGTCATTTCCTACAAAACGGCTCAAGCCAATGAATTAATTAAACCTGCACCTGTATAGGTATATAAAGACATGCCATTCTCATGGGAAACTTAACCACTGAAGAAGGAGCCTTAGCCTCCGAAACGCGTATGGTAACGAATCCCATGACATACAGATCTGAAGATTAACAAGCGCTTTAAAGAAGGGATCGGTGAATTTGTACCTTGCTGTGAAGAAAAACTGAATATCCGTCTTTATGCTGAGTCTTCTATTTCCTGGTGAAAGTTAACCCTGCACACTGCGAATAAACGACGCAGAAGGCATATACTTCCAGGCGACTTCTGAGACGGCTCAGCTAATCTACAATCACCGAGGATCCCGCAAGTCTACACTTCATTTATCCACTCATTACCGCAGCCTATAAAAGACTGTCACTGCACGTGGGACGCCACAAGTGATATGGAAACCGGCACCATCTAAAACAGTGAGTAAAACCACTCCGGTATAAGTCTTGAAATTGGGCAGCGTTTTACCTGCGGCATTACCTCAGCGTTAAAACTACACAGATACAAGTGACTTTTATATAAATACCGAAATTGGATCGAACTGTATTCCACAGGACATTATTGAGGCTATTAGTTTATAAGATTACAGTCCAACCGAATTTATTAACCTTTATTGATGACTGTATTTTAGTATTTATATTTTAGCAATTTTATTGTATTTTATTGTATTTTATAGTATATGTTCTAAACAGTATTTGCGGGAGGAGCTGCTAGAGCCAGGATAGGCATGCCTATGGACTGTCCCTACCCGACTGGCTGGAGTGTGCCCGATGCCAGTGACGAGGTAAGGCCTGAATAAGTGGGCCACCCAAGAGGAAGGTATTTAAGAAGGGAATGGGAGGGAGGGCAAGAACCGGGCGCCCTTCTGCTTGTGGGAGGGGGTTTAAATGGTGTAAGCGCGCCCCTCCCACAAATACAGTCTGCAAGCAGCCTTCAATACTTGCGGGAGGAGCTGCTAGAGCCAGGATAGGCATGCCTATGGACTGTCCCTACCCGACTGGCTGGAGTGTGCCCGATGCCAGTGACAAGGTAAGGCCTGAATAATTGGGCAAAAGAGAATCGGCAAGTTGCAGGGTATGAAGTATTTATTGAAGTATTGTGCGGCCTACAATGCCAAGGAACAGAAGGCTCGGGATACTTCCGCCCGTGGATTTGGGATGTACCTTGAGAAGCAGGATGATCTCCACCGACCCATCTTGCGAATGATGTGCGCTGGTACCTGGTGACTGGAAGCTGCCGACGCGGCCCCTATTCGTAATGAGTGCCCGGATATTGCGCTAGGGTTGTAACCCAAACCTGCGGCCAGGGTGCGGATATTGGAGATGAACATGGTGGAAGACAGGGGCTTCCCGTTAACTGGGAGCAACAGGCCGTCTAAAGCGGGAGATTGAAGGGAGGCCAGGAGCTCCTGGAGCACCTTGATAGGACACCAACAGTTAGACGTAGGGTAAAATTCCACCTCCGTGGGGGGACCGGTTTGACTGGTCTTGGAGAACGGAATGGACAAAATAAAGTGGTCGGAGTGCCATGCGAGATGTCGTCTTAGCAGGGTCGTTCGGGAGATGGTGTTGCAGGTGAATTCCCCGGGCCTGAGGAACCCATAGAACCCGAGATACATGGCTGCCTTCGTAACAATGCTTGGAAATTGGCCAAAAGGAAGACCATCCAGGGCTATGGATAACCTGCGGAAAAGCTCACCTGAGACCGGCTGCCTGCGCACCTGGACTGCCGTGCTGACTTTCTGAACGCCCCTGAGGGTGGCTTTGATGGCCTGATTTGAAAAGATGGATCTGGCAGAGGGGTCGCTGAGCATCCGGTGGTGCTGGATGCCTGCCAAATACAGCCTGATGGTATTGTATGAGAGGTGGCGGTGGGAGTGGCAATGGGCTATGAACGCCATAATGAAAGTGACCTCGTCTACGTTCCCCTGCGGGTGAGTGTCAGCAAAACGCCTAAACATGCTGAACCCGGTATCATAGTTCCTGGCGGTGTTGGTGGCTAGCGACCGCCGGACCAATGACTGCGCGGTTGCTACCAGGGGCTCTAGTCCAGCAGGAGGGCGCTGTAAGGTGGAGCTGGAACGCCGACGGGATCCGCCTCTGGGAGTTCCTGGAAGAAAATATTGAGATTAAAGCGGGACAGGGCGTCAGCTGCCACGTTCTGCGCTCCCTGAATATGGACCGCGAAGATGTGGAAGTTACACTCCAAGGACAGCCAGACAAGTCTACGCAACATAGACATTATCCTGAGATTTTTAGCCCTCCCCTTGGAGATCACTTCCACCAGAACCTGACTGTCCGTCCTCAAGATGACCGATTTGTTCGCCCAGAGCGGACCCCAGACGTGGGCAGCCGCCACAATGGGGTATAACTCCAATAGTGGCGAGGACCTCATGGCCCCCGCCTCGGACAGGAGCTCCACCGGCCAACTGCCGACCAACCAGTGCGGATAGAAGATTGCCGCGAACCCGCGGGAGCCCGCCGCGTCGGTGTAAACCGTGGGGGAAGCCACATTCGGGGATGGCACGAACAAAGAAATGCCATTCCACCCGGTCAGGAAGGTTTGCCACATCTTAAGATCCGCCATGGCGGGACCGTCCAGCCGGACGGTGGAGTCCTGATCCGGAGCAGTCGGGAGGAGATTGAGAAGCCGCGAGATGAAGGACCTCCCCTGTGGCATGATCTTGAAGGTACATGTAAGGAATCCTAACAGGGACTGGAGCTCCTGCCTGGACAAAACTCCTGAAGAGGCCGCGGAGGAAACGGCGGCCTTGATCTTGGCCAACTTGGCCGCGGGGAGGCTGGCCTCCATGCGGACCGAGTCCAGAGTAATGCCCAAGAAGGTAACCCCCGTGCCTGGACCCTCTGTCTTGGAGGCTGCCACCGGGACCTCGAGCCTGGCGAACAGCTGGAGCAAGCTCTCCAAACCTGATGGGGGGCCCTGGGGCCTCTCGATGATTAGGAAGTCATCTAAGTAATGAATGACCATTTCCATCCCCCCATGATGGACAAGGATCCAATGTAGGGCACAGGCGAACTTGTCGAACAACCACGGGCTGCTTTTAGATCCAAATGTAAGGCGGTTAGCAAAATAAAACCTGTCTGCCCACTGCAACCCATAGTACTGCCATAACCGAGGAAGGATGGGGAGTAGCTTGAAGGCGTCCGCGATGTCGGCCTTGGCCAACCAAGCCCCCTCCCCAGCCAGCAGGATGAACTGAATGGCCTCGTCAATGGACGAATAGGACATTGAGAATTCCCCCGATGGGATCTGGGAGTTGAGACTGGGGATCGGCGACATGTGTGGAGCAGACAGGTCGTATATCAGACGCTTTTTATTTGATGCTTGTTTGGAGACTAGACCAATGGGATTGATTCTCCACTCGGCAAAGGGAATGGTTTCAAACGGGCCTAGCAGGAACCCTTTGCGGACCTCGTCCCGCAACAGAGTGGCCACCGCCTCTGGATCCTGCATGGCTGACTGCAGGTTCCCTCCTTCCCAGGAACTTTGAGGGAGGGCAATGAATCCTGTGTTGAAACCCTTCTCGAAACCGGTGATGAGGAACTCCACTGACTGGCGATCCGGATGATCCCGCAACAGGATGCCCAAGAGCTCAACATTGATGTCGGTCAGTCATAGAGCCTTACGTTGCCTCTTCGGGCAGCTGGAGCGGGGGTGGGCCCTGAAGCAGAGGGAACACACATGCAAAGCTCTACAACTGTTGAAACCACAGCCCCCGGCATTAAAGTTGTTGCAGACCTGACTCTGGCCTAAGAAGGTGATGGGTGATGGGCCTGCCCAGCTTGTCGGTGGAACCCTGGGACCGTTGCGCGCCAGAGGGGCCTGGCTGGGAGCCTTCTCGGGCCGGGGTGGGAAGATTAGGGCACCAGTCGGCCGTGTGCTGGATGGATTGGCATGAAGCGCACGTGGGGGCCTGCAACCCAGCAAAATGACGGCAGAATAGCTCCATGTCCAAGCTCGCCCAGTCCGTGATGAACTGGAACTGAGCGAGGGCAGCTGCCGCTTTGGCTGAAAAAGACTTGTGGTAGTCGTAGAAGTTCTTTCCCCCGTATTTGTACCCTAAGTCGGTGACTTTGTATAGGTAGGAGTCCAGCTCCTCACGTCTGTGTGGCTGGACGCTGCAGATGGTATCTCGGTAGAGGCTGAATGCCAGGACGAACTCGGGGACCGACAGTTTCCGGTTCAGGCGGGAATCCTTGGCCCGCATGACCACCGAGACCTCCCCGCAGTTGATAACTTTATTCTCCGATACGTCTTGTGACGCAATGAGAATGGACGCCAGGTTGACGTCCCTCCCCGCCAGGATGTCCTTTTTAAGGTTTTCCGGAATGTAATGCGAGGGGGCAATCTGGGCTCTGACACGGACCGTACCTGGCGCCACATCTTGGGACGTAGACGGCAAGACCGGACGTGCTGGAGAAGGCAGGGCCGGAGGAGGCCGGGACTCCCACTCCCCCATCCTAGTCTGGATATCCGCCACCGAACCTGCCAGACTGGCGATGGTGGCCTGCAGCTGCAGGAGGGTCAGCTGGATCGATGAGGGAGAAGGCTCCTCGCTTGACCCTGATGGTGCCGTCATTAGGAGCCGGTACAGCTCCGCTTTTCTCGCGGTGGCAGGATGGTGAATCCCTCTTCGTCTGAGCTCTGCTATCAGTTTCGAAATGGTCCAGCTCCTCAGGGAGGGGTTGCTGGCGCGGCCTGACACGGAGGTTCCGGCCAAGGACAGATTCTCCTCCGACTCAGGGACCTGCAACATCTTCAAGCTGCATGGAGGAGGTATGAAGGTGACATATGAGACTTCCTTCCCCCTCCCCCGGGAGCCCGACCGAGAGCTACAGGGGAAATAGTTCTCCTGACCGAATGGCGTTGCCTGCTACTTACCTTGAACGAAAGGGACCACGCTACAGACTTCTGTATTGAGGCAGAGACCTATGAACGGGAGCTCATGACAACGAATAGCTAATGAAAGTGATAGGTCGTAGCACAGCCTTGCGGCTGTATCTTACCTGGACCGGGAAAATAGGCGCAACGACCGTGGTTTGCTTGTAGCTCTGGTGGTTGCGGCCATGCTTATGAAAAAGATAAGCCGTGTTTTACCGTTGCACGGCGAGGGCCGCGACCTGCTGGA
This sequence comes from Bufo gargarizans, assembly GCF_014858855.1. NCBI lineage: Eukaryota > Metazoa > Chordata > Amphibia > Anura > Bufonidae > Bufo > Bufo gargarizans. The sequence continues at coordinate 18,405,342 of NC_058080.1, forward strand.
CCCCTAGTCAGTGAACCAACCAAACATCTGAGCGATTCAGGGAACCGTTGCCCCTGAGCGATTCAGGGAACCATTGCACCTGAGTGAATCCGGGAACCATTGCCCCTGAGCGATTCAGGGAACCATTGCACCTGAGCGACTCAGGGAACCATTGCACCAGAGCGACCCAGGGAACCATTGCACCAGAGCGACTCAGGGAACCATTGCACCCGAGTGACTCAGGCAACCATTGCGCCTGAGCGATTCAGGGGACCATTGCACCTGAGCGATTCAGGGAACCATTTGCGCCTGAGTGATTCAGGGAACCATTTGCGCCTGAGCGCTTCAGGGCACCATAGCACCAGACCGACTTACGGAACATTTGCACCTGAGCGAATCCAAAAACAATGCACGTGAGAAAACAAGGAAACATTGCATATGAGTGAATCAGGAACATTGCACATGAGTGGATGGAAGGGACATCCCTGGGTGATACCTGGAAGAATTGTCCCTGAGCGATTCAGGGCAGACATAGCGCCTGAGTGGTACAGGGAAGACATTGCGCCTGAGTGATACAGGGAAGAACATTGTGCCTGAGCAATTCCGGTGAAGACATTGCGCCTGAGCGATTCAGAGAAGACATTTGCGCCTGCGCGATTCAGGGAAGACTTTGCGCCTGAGCGATTCAGGGAAGACATTTGCGCCTGAGCGATTCAGGGAAACAATTGCGCCTGAGCGATTTAGGGAAGACACACCTGGGTGATTTAGGGAAACAATTGTGCCTGAGCGATTCAGGGAAGATATTGCGCCTGACTAATTGAGGAAGCCATTGTACCCGAGTGATTACAGGGTTTTTTTTTTTTGTTTTTTTTTTGGCATTTAGTGATGACCCAGTGTTTGAGCGGCACCTTTGCACTTGCAGTCTGAGGTGTATGACCCAGGGAGATGAGGCCTACTGCTCAACATCTTATCCCCCTGACACACACACCGCCAGCCAGAGGAGGACCGCAGGCTGTCAGCCCCCCCCCCACAACATGATGACCGCTGGCGCCTCTCACATGGCGCGCTCCGAGCCGCGTGGTGCTCATGTGGCTTACCGCGAGCCTAGTGGCGCTGCTGCAGCCGCAAAGCGGGAACCGGCAGCCGCCGCGCTGTCAGTTCCCCCCCACCCGGATGCGACGGTGGTTGCTGGTGGTACGAGGTGCCGGAGGCAAGGCGCGTCTGGCCGGGCCGCAGAGCGTTTATACTCACGGGGTGATGCTGCTGGGGATACGCACGGGACGACGAACCGACGGAGCCGCGACCGGAAGTGACGTCAAGGCGCTGGATGCTGCAGAAGCAAGAACCGGGCGCCCTTCTGCTTGTGGGAGGGGGTTTAAATGGGGTAAGCGCGCCCCTCCCACAAATACAGGCTGCAAGCAGCCTTCAATACATGTTATAATAAATATCCGTGTGACATCAGATGGTGGTGTGCCCTACTATTCTTAACTGTTCTTGAAATTTTTTAAAGGATTGGGTGAATCCTTTTGTAGGTGCACCCTTTCATTGCCTGAGCAGCAGGTGAGCCCTCTCTAAGTATTTGAAGAATAGGACATGTTCTATAGGCTCTACAAAAAACGCAGTGTTCGCCCAATTGCGTTCAGTCCGCCACACAGCAGTGACAGAATTTCTTTTTCTGATCACTGCAAAAACACCATAAAATCGCTGTGGCGTTATAAAAAGATCACTTTTGAGGGGCATGGCGAGTTCATAGAAGATTTTTAATTTTTTTTGGCACAAGTTAGAAGAAACTTACAAAGGCTCATATTCCACTATCTTGTAACAAAAAATAAAATCTCAAATGAACTCACCATACCCCTCACGGAATCCAAATGCGTAAATTATTTTAGACATTTATATTCCAGACTTCTTCTCACTCTTTAGGGCCCCTAAAATGCCATGGCAGTATAAATTCCCCACAGGTGACCCCATTTCGGAAAGAAGACACCCCAAGGTATTCGCTGAGGGGTATATTGAGAGATTGAACTTTTTGTCACAAGTTAGCGGAAAGAGAGACTTTGTGAGAAAAAAATCAATTTCCGCTAACTTGTGCAAAAAAAAATAAACTTCTATGAACTCGCCATGCCCTCACTTAATACCTTGGGGTGTCATCTTTCCAAAATGGTCACATGTGGGGTATTTATACTGCCCTGGCATTTTAGGGGCCCTATAGCGTGAGAAGTCTGGAATCTAAATGTCTAAAAATGCCCTCCTAAAAAGATTTTTGGCACCTTTGCGCACCTAGGCTGCAAAAAAGTGTCACACATGTGGTATTGCCATACTCAGGAGAAGTAGGGCTATGTGTTTTGACAGAGATATTTATCTTACCCAGCATGGGTATATGTAAAAAGACACCCCAAAGCACATAGCCCTACTTCTTCTGAGTACGGCGAGACCAGGGGCGTACACAGAAATCATTGGGCCCCATAGCAAGAATTTAAATTGGGCCCCCATGCCCGTTCCTAGTCCCTCCTACTATGCGCCCTGGCTCCTCTCACTACCCTCCCTAAGGCTGGGTTCACACCTGAGCATTTTACAGCGCGTTCCTATGCGCTTTAAAAACGCTCAACAAGCAAAAACTAATGCTTCCCTATCGGCATGGTTCTCACCTGAGCGTTTTACAGCGCGTATGATCGCGCTGTAAAACGCCTGACGCCCCAAGAAGTACAGGAGCTTCTTTGGGGCGTATTGTTGCGCGTTCCCGCACATAGACTTCCGGGAACGCGCGACAATGAGCGTTTGCTTGTTTCCGGAGCCGCGCGTTTCTACGCCCGATAAAATCGCGCATACAGAGCGCATCCAGTATGCTCAGGTATGAACCCAGCGTAACTTCTCCCCTGCCCCACCTCATGCAGCAGTATTTTGTTCTACAAAATGGCAGTAATCATGCCGGAACCCAACAGACCCATTATAGTGAATTCAGCGTATATTGACAAGAATCTGGGGCGTTACATCATGTAATACCACCCAACTTTCCTGCTGTCCAGCCTTGCACATGCGCAGAGACATGAGAAAAGTGTGAGGAAGTGAGTGCCCCCCTTCCCCCATCCTCTGTGTCATGCAGGACAGCTGGGAGACACTGACATTACTCACTATCCTGCATGACACATGTGCAGAGACAGGAGTCTCTGGGAAAGCTGGGTGAACCCCTCCCCACTGCCTTTCCATGTTCTTATTATCTGCATTTATGCCTTGCAGGATAGCAGGAAATCTGAGGGACATCACATGATGTAATAGCACCCAGGTTTTCTGCTGTCCTGCATGGCACATGTGGAGAGACATGAGAATAGTCTGAGAAGGCTGAGTAACAGCTTCCACCTCCCCTCATATCTTCTCATGTCTCTGCACTTGTGCCATGCAGGACATCAGGAAAGCTGAGTCACATTACATAATAGCACCCAGCTTTCCTCCTGTTCTGAATGACATATGTGCAGAGGAATAGCCTGGGAAAGCTGAGTGACCCCCCCCCCCTTCCTACACACACACACACACACACACACACACCTCTGCACTGTCCCGACTTCTCACCTACAAGTCGTCACTTGCTTCATTACTGGTGGGGTTGTGGCAATCCAGAGGAATCAGGCGGGAGGTGGAGCTAGCAGGCAGGAGGCGGGACTAGGAGGTGGGAGGCGGGGCTAGCAGACGGGAGACAATTCGGAAGATAGATGGGCGGGGACTCTCCTTCACTGGGGCCCCCCTTCCTCACGGGCCCCATAGCAGCTGCGTGGTCTGCCTATATGGTAGGGACGCCACTGGGCGAGACCACATGTGTGACACAGTAAAGGGCAGTAAAAATACTGCACATGTGACCCCATTTTGGAAAGAAGACACCCCAAGGTATTCCGTGAGGGGAATGGTTAGTTCATGTAAAATTTTATTTTAAGTCACAAGTTAGTGGAATATAAGACTTTGTAAAAAAAGAACTAAAAAAAAAAAAACAAAAAACATTTTCCGCTAACTTGTGCCAAAAAATAAAAACTTCCATGAACTCACTATGCCCATCAGCGAATACCTTAGGGTGTCTACTTTCCGAAATGGGGTCATTTGTTGGGTGTTTCTACTGTCTGGGCATTGTAGAACCTCAGGAAACATGACAGGTTCTCAGAAAGTCAGAGCTGCTTCAAAATACGGAAATTCACATTTTTGCACCATAGTTTGCAAATGCTATAACTTTTTCCCAAACCAATAAATATATACTTATTGCATTTTTTTTTTATCAAGGACATGTAGAACAATAAATTTAGAGAAAACCTAATATATAAATGTAGTTTTAATTGAAAAATTTTACAACTGAAAGTGAAAAATGACAATTTGTTGCAAAAATTTCGGTCAATTTCGATTAATATAAAAAAGTAAAAATGTCAGCAGCAATGAAATACCACCAAATGAAAGCTCTATTAGTGAGAAGAAAAGGAGGTAAAATTATTAAATGAAATGAGGTCATGAGTAAGGGCTAGGATTTTATTGTGCCTGAAACATGTAGACCTGCATTCCTGTACCTGGATTTTACTGAATATTGAATAAAGCTTTGGATTACCACGAATACAAGCTGGACCAACAATTCCTTTTTTTCCTCATATCTATATTTCTCCTACTTCGGGTGAAGGAGCCGGTCCGCGCTATATCAGTGGAATCCTTGGCAGGTGAGAGCTGCTCAAACTCCTGATTTTCACAATCCTATTCTTCTGTACCATCCTGTTCTTCTGTAACATCCTGTTATTCTGTAACATACCGTTATAATGTAACATCCTATTCTTTTGTTACATCCTGTTCTACGTTAACATCCTGTTCTACGTTAACATCCTGTTCTCATGTAATGTCCTGTTCTTTACCATCCTTTTATCCTACAACATCCTGTTCCTCTGTAACACCCTGTTAATCTGTAACTTCCTGTTCTTCTGTACCATCCTTTTCGTCTGTAACATCCTGTTATTCAATAACATCCTGTTATCCTGTGACACCCTGTTCTCCTACAACATCCTGTTCTTCTTCAACATCCTGTTCTTCTGTACCATCTGTAATTCTGTACCATCCTGTTTTTCTATAAAGTCCTATTCCTCTGTAACATCCTGTTCTACTGTAACATTCTGCTCTCCTGTAACGTCCTGTTCTTCTGTAACATCCTGTTTTCTGTACCATCCTTTTCTTCTTTACCATCCTGTTCTACTGTAACGTCAAATTCTCCTGTAACATCCTGTTCCTCCTTTTCTTCTTTAACATACTGTTCTTCTGTACCATCCTGTTCTTCTGTAAAGTCCTGTTCCTCTGTAACATCCTGTTCTCCTGTAACATCCTGTTGTCCTGTAATGTCCTGTTCTTCTGTACCATCCTGTTATTCTTTACCATCCTGTTCTTCTGTAACGTAATGTTCTCTTGTAAAATCCTGTTGCTCTGCAACATCCTGTACCTTTGTAACATCCTTTTATCCTATAAAATCCTGTTCTTCTGTAACATCCTCTTCTTTTGTAACATACTGTTCTCCTATAACATGCTGTTCTTCTGTAACATCCTGCTCTTCTGTAACGCCCTATTCTTCTGTAACATCCTGTTATTCTGTAACATACCGTTATAATGTAACATCCTATTCTTTTGTTACATCCTATTCTACGTTAACATCCTGTTCTCATGTAATGTCCTGATATTTTGTAATGTCCTGTTCTTTACCATCCTTTTCCCCCACAACATCCTGTTCCTATGTAACACCCTGTTAATCTGTAACATCCTGTTCTTCTGTACTATCCTATTCTTCTGTAACATCCTTTTCTTCTGTAATATCCTGTTATTTTATAACATCCAGTTATACTATGACATCCTGTTCTCCTACAACATCCTGTTCTTCTTTAACATCCTGTTCTTCTGTACCATCTGAAATTCTGTACCATCCTGTTTTTCTATAAAGTCCTATTACTCTGTAACATCCTGTTCTACTGTAACATTCTGCTCACATGTAACGTCCTGTTCTTCTGTAACATCCTGTTTTCTGTACCATCCTTTTCTTTTTTACCATCCTGTTCAACTGTAACGTCATATTCTCCTGTAACATCCTGTTCCATCTTTTCTTCTTTACCAATCTGTTCTTCTGTAACATCATGTTCTCCTGTAATATCCTGTTCCTCTGTAATATCCTTTTATCTTGTTTCATCCTGTTCTCCTGTAACGTCCTATTCTTCTCTAACTTCCTGTTCTTCTGTACCATCCTGTTATATTTTACCATCTTATTCTTCTGTAACATCATGTTCTCCTGTAACATCCTGTTCTCCTGTAGCGTCTTGTTCCTCTGTACCATCCTCTTCTTCTGTACCACGCTGTTCTTCTGTAACATCCTGTTCTTCTGTAATGTCCTGTTCTTCTGTAACGTCCTGTTCTTCTGTACCATCCGATTCTTCTGTAACATCCATTTCTTCTGTAACGTCCTGTTCCTCTGTAACATCCTGTTCTCCTGTAACATCCAGTTATCCTATAACATCCTGTTCTTCTGTAACATCCTGTTCTTCTGTAACATCCTATTCTCCTGTAACATCCTGTTCTCCTATAACGTCCTGTTCTTCTGCAAAGTCCTGCTTCTTCAAAACATCCTGTTTCCCTATAACATCCTGTTCTTCTGTAACATCCTATTCCTCTATAACTTCCTGTTCTTTTGTAACATCCTGTTATCCTATAACATCCCGTTCTTCTGTAACATCCTGTTCTTCTGTAACATAAGTTTCTCCTTTACCATCCTGTTCTTCTGTAACGTCATGTTCTCCTATAGCATGCTGTTCCTTTTTAACATTCTGTTAATCTGTAACATCCTGTTGTACTATAACATCCTGTTCTTCTGTAACGTCTTGTTCCTCTGTAACATCGTGTTCTTCTGTACCATCTTGTTCTTCTGTAACATCCTGTTATTCTGTAACATACTGTTCTTCTGTAACATCCTTTTATACTATAACATACTGATATCCTGCAACATCCTGTTCTTCTGTAACATCCTTTTCTCCTATAACATGCTATTTTTCTGTATCTGTAACATCCTGTTCTTCTGTAACATCTAGATCTACTATAACTTCTTGTTCTTCAGTAATGTCCTGTTCTTCTATACCATAATTTTCTTCTGAAAGATCCTGTTCCTCTGTAACATCCTGTTCTTCTGTAACGTCCTGTTTTTCTGTACCATCCTGTACTTTTTTACCTTTCTGTTCTTCTATGTCATGTTCTCCTGAAACATCCTGTTTCTCTGGTACATCCTGTTATCCTGTAACATACTGTTCCCCCGCAACATCCTGTTCTTCTGTCCTATCTGTTTTTCTGTACCATTCCGTTTTTCTCTAAAGTCCTGTTCCTTTGTAACATCCTATTCTACTATAACATTCAGTTCTCCTATAACGTCCCGTTCTGCTGTAACATCATGTTCTCCTATAAAGTCATGTTCTCCTATAACATCCTGTTCTTTTATACCATCCTGTTATTTTGTAACATCCTGTTCTTTTGTAACGTCCTGTTCTCCTATAACGTCTTGTTCTTCTGTACCATCCTGTTATATAACTTCCTGTTCTTCTGTACCATCTTGTTATATTTTACCATCTTGTTCTCCTGTAACATCATGTTCTCCTGTAGCGTTTTGTTCCTCTGTACCATCCTCTTTTTCTGTATAACGCTGTTCTTCTGTAACATCCTGTTCTTCTGTAACGTCCTGTTCTTCTGTAACGTCCTGTTCTTCTGTATCATCCGATTCTTCTGTAACATCCATTTCTTCTGTAACGTCCTGTTCCTCTGTAACATCCTGTTCTCCTGTAACATCCAGTTATCCTATAACATCCTGTTCTTCTGTAACATCCTGTTCTCCTATAACATGCTGTTTTTCTGTAACATCCGATTCATTTGTAGCGTCCTGTTCTTCTGTAACATCCTGTTCTTCTGTAACATCCTATTCTCCTGTAACATTCTGTTCTCCTATAACGTCCTGCTCTTCTGCAAAGTCCTGCTTCTTCAAAACATCCTGTTTCCCTATAACATCCTGTTCTTCTGTAACATCCTATTCCTCTATAACTTCCTGTTCTTTTGTAACATCCGGTAATTAGAGTTGAGCGAACACCTGGATGTTCGGGTTCGAGAAGTTCGGCCGAACTTCCCGGAAATGTTCGGGTTCGGGATCCGAACCCGATCCGAACTTCGTCCCAAACCCGAACCCCATTGAAGTCAATGGGGACCCGAACTTTTCGGCACTAAAACGGCTGTAAAACAGCCCAGGAAAGGGCTAGAGGGCTGCAAAAGGCAGCAACATGTAGGTAAATCCCCTGCAAACAAATGTGGATAGGGAAATAATTTTAAAATAAAAATTAAATAAATAAAAATTAACCAAAATCAATTGGAGAGAGGTCCCATAGCAGAGAATCTGGCTTCCCGTCACCCACCACTGGAACAGTCCATTCTCAGATATTTAGGCCCCGGCACCCAGGCAGAGGAGAGAGGTCCCGTAACAGAGAATCTGGCTTCATGTCAGCAGAGAATTAGTCTGCATGTCATAGCAGAGAATGAGGCTTCACGTCAGCCACCACTGCAACAGTCCATTGGCATATATTTAGGCCCAGCACCCAGGCAGAGGAGAGAGGTCCCGTAACAGACAATCTGGCTTCATGTCAGCAGAGAATCAGTCTTCATGTCATAGCAGAGAATCAGGCTTCACGTCACCCACCACTGTAAGAGTCCATTTTCATAAATTTAGGCCCAGCACCCAGGCAGAGGAGAGAGGTCCCGTAACAGAGGATCTGGCTTCATGTCAGCAGAGAATTAGTCTGCATATCATAGCAGAGAATGAGGCTTCACGTCAGCCACCACTGCAACAGTCCATTGGCATATATTTAGGCCCAGCACCCAGGCAGAGGAGAGAGGTCCCGTAAAGAACAATCTGGCTTCATGTCAGCAGAGAATCAGTCTTCATATCATAGCAGAGAATCAGGCTTCACGTCAGCCACCAGTGCAACAGTCCATTGGCATATATTTAGGCCCAGCACCCAGGCAGAGGAGAGAGGTCCCGTAACAGACAATCTGGCTTCATGTCAGCAGAGAATCAGTCTGCATGTCATAGCAGAGAATCAGGCTTCACGTCACCCACCACTGCAACAGTCCATTGTCATAAATTTAGGCCCAGCACCCAGGCAGAGGAGAGAGGTCCCGTAACAGACAATCTGGCTTCATGTCAGCAGAGAATCAGTCTTCATATCATAGCAGAGAATCAGGCTTCACGTCAGCCACCAGTGCAACAGTCCATTGGCATATATTTAGGCCCAGCACACAGGCAGAGGAGAGAGGTCCCGTAACAGACAATCTGGCTTCATGTCAGCAGAGAATTAGTCTGCATGTCATAGCAGAGAATCAGGCTTCACGTCACCCACCACTGCAACAGTCCATTGTCATAAATTTAGGCCCAGCACCCAAGCAGAGGAGAGAGGTCCCGTAACAGACAATCTGGCTTCATGTCAGCAGAGAATTAGTCTGCATGTCATAGCAGAGAATGAGGCTTCACGTCAGCCACCACTGAAACAGTCCATTGGCATATATTTAGGCCCAGCACCCAGGCAGAGGAGAGAGGTCCCGTAACAGAGGATCTGGCTTCATGTCAGCAGAGAATCAGTCTGCATGTCATAGCAGAGAATCAGGCTTCACGTCACCCACCACTGCAACAGTCCATTGTCATAAATTTAGGCCCAGCACCCAGGCAGAGGAGAGAGGTCCCGTAACAGACAATCTGGCATCATGTCAGCAGAGAATCAGTCTTCATATAATAGCAGAGAATCAGGCTTCACGTCAGCCACCAGTGCAACAGTCCATTGGCATATATTTAGGCCCAGCACCCAGGCAGAGGAGAGAGGTTCCGTAACAGAGGATCTGGCTTCATGTCAGCAGAGAATCAGTCTGCATGTCATAGCAGAGAATCAGGATTCACGTCACCCAACATTGGAACAGTCCATTGGCATATATTTAGGCCCCGGCACCCAGACAGAGGAGAGGTTCATTCAACTTTGGGTAGCCTCGCAATATAATGGTAAAATGAAAATAAAAATAGGATTGAATGAGGAAGTGCCCTGGAGTCCAATAATATATGGTTAAGGGGAGGTAGTTAATGTCTAATCTGGACAAGGGATGGACAGATCCTGTGGGATCCATGCCTGGTTCATGTTTATGAACGTCAGCTTGTCCACATTGGCTGTAGACAGGCGGCTGCGTTTGTCTGTAATGACGCCCCCTGCCGTGCTGAATACACGTTCAGACAAAACGCTGGCCGCCGGGCAGGCCAGCACCTCCAAGGCATAAAAGGCTAGCTCTGGCCACGTGGACAATTTAGAGACCCAGAAGTTGAATGGGGCCGAACCATCAGTCAGTACGTGGAGGGGTGTGCACATGTACTGTTCCACCATGTTAGTGAAATGTTGCCTCCTGCTAACACGTTGCGTATCAGGTGGTGGTGCAGTTAGCTGTGGCGTGTTGACAAAAGTTTAACACATCTCTGCCATGCTAACCCTGCCCTCAGAGGAGCTGGCCGTGACACAGCTGCCTTGGCGACCTCTTGCTCCTCCTCTGCCTTGGCCTTGGGCTTCCACTTGTTCCCCTGTGACATTTGGGAATGCTCTCAGTAGCGCGTCTACCAACGTGCGCTTGTACTCGCGCATCTTCCTATCACGCTCCAGTGCAGGAAGTAAGGTGGGCACATTGTCTTTGTAGCGTGGATCCAGCAGGGTGGCAACCCAGTAGTCCGCACAGGTTAAAATGTGGGCAACTCTGCTGTCGTTGCGCAGGCACTGCAGCATGTAGTCACTCATGTGTGCCAGGCTGCCCAGGGGTAAGGACAAGCTGTCCTCTGTGGGAGGCGTATCGTCATCGTCCTGCCTTTCCCCCCAGCCACGCACCAATGATGGACCCGAGCTGCGTTGGGTGCCACCCCGCTGTGACCATGCTTCATCCTCATCCTCCGCCACCTCCTCCTCATCCTCGTCCTCCTCGTCCTCCAGTAGTGGGCCCTGGCTGGCCACATTTGTACCTGGCCTCTGCTGTTACCAAAAACCTCCCTCTGAGTCACTTCGAAGAGACTGGCCTGAAAGTGCTAAAAATGACCCCTCTTCCTCCTCCTCCTCCTCCTCCTCCTGGGCCACCTCCTCTTCCATCATCGCCCTAAGTGTTTTCTCAAGGAGACATAGAAGTGGTATTGTAACGCTGATAACGGCGTCATCGCCACTGGCCATGTTGGTGGAGTACTCGAAACAGCGCAACAGGGCACACAGGTCTCGCATGGAGACCCAGTCATTGGTGGTGAAGTGGTGCTGTTCTGTAGTGCGACTGACCCGTGCGTGCTGCAGCTGAAACTCCACTATGGCCTGCTGCTGCTCGCACAGTCTGTCCAGCATGTGCAAGGTGGAGTTCCACCTGGTGGGCACATTGCATATGAGGCGGTGAGCGGGAAGGCCGAAGTTACGCTGTAGCGCAGACAGGCGAGCAGCAGCAGGATGTGAACGCCGGAAGCGCTGAACAGACGGCCCGCACTTTATGCAGCAGCTCTGACATGTCGGGGTAGTTGTGAATGAACTTCTGCACCACCAAATTCAGCACATGCGCCAAGCAAGGGATGTGCGTCAAATTGGCTAGTCCCAGAGCTGCAACGAGATTTCGCCCATTATCACAAAACACCAGGCCGGGCTTGAGGCTCACCGGCAGCAACCACTCGTCGGTCTGTTGTTCTATACCCCGCCACAACTCCTGTGCGGTGTGGGGAC